>NC_050520.1:6418176-6458710 GCF_002922805.2 Oryzias melastigma
TTTCCGCTGATCCGGTCTTTTGCTTGTACTTCCGGTTCATCAGAACAGAGACGTTTTTCACAACAAGATGATAACCTACCGTTTATGCTCCACCTTTCTGCTAAATCACCACCAAATGGAGAAATGCTACAAAGATTTAAGTCTGAGAACAAATATTTTATTAATTTAAGGGTGAATTGCTTGATACCATAAATACAGTTTGATCACGACAAGTAAAATACTTTAAAGTGTTTATTGAACGGAAACGGAAAGTTGACTCATGTTTTGACAGCATGTTAAAATGTTAAACCAATCAAGTGCCTAGCTGGTAGCAAACCACCAATCACAGCGTAGTCCCGCCTACTTGGTCTAAACACGCTCTGCTCTCTTGCTGTGTTTGCTACTCTTTGAAATAAACCGGAAAAGTCGCCGGTAAACTGCAGATTCAGTCCAAAGGTGCACACCGGTCAGTCATAACATCATACAGAAAATTTACCGTCGTTAATATAGATTTATATCATAGGACGGACTGTTTTTTGAGCTACAGGTTGCATCTTCTCTTTTTTATATTACTTTCATGACAACAGAGCCCAGAAAACTAACTTAAATAGCTAAATTTAATGTATTTCCAAATCTTTAAACTTTTATAAACATGTTATGTTCTCTTAACCTAAATCTCAATTGTAGTCTTGCATTAATAGGTGTGCAAATTAATGTTTTCCTTTAAAAAATGTTTTTCTAGGTGATGCTGTAATTGCTTGCAGTTCCACTAGAGGTCGCACTGGTCAATTGTATGACTGCAGTAATATTTTTACAAGTTTCTTGTATATTAAGTCTATGGTTTCTTCAACAGGAACTTTGGAAAGGATGTGATTTTATCCAGTAATATAGTTTTTACTACATAAAAAGTATTTATGAAGAACACACAACTTTAATTTTAAGTTTTCAGTAATTTATCAAATATTTAATATATATTTCAAACATTGACAAATTGTTGATAAAGGTATTATAATTTAGCAAAAATTAACATATTTACGAGCATATTTTACAATGTTTTTACAATTATTTGTAATTTTGTTTGTAGACGAAGCGATTGGACCCGACTAAATCATGTGAGACCCCCTTAAATCCAAATTTTTAATGGAAGTTTCATTAAAAAGAATTGATTCATCTCTTTTTTTTACTTTTGCAGGTGCTGGATGGAGAACCTCATGTGTATGTCGGTGACTCTGGTCCTCCTGTTTATGGGTTTGCTTTATGTATTCTGCATCGTCTGTCAGTGGATTATGGGCTGGCCTGACAAACCGGGATATATGAAGTACTTAGAAGCTGCAAATCCAAGGTGATGAGTTAGACATGTTGTCCCCAAAACAGGTCAAATCTTTTCATGTTAAGTATTGATCAGAGTCTGTTTTGATTTCATCTCCCTGATCAGGCGGATATATCGTTTGACCATAGCTACGCTGGACCTCCTCAATTACTTGAAGTACATCAGGTTGTACTATCAGCTGACTTCATGGTATAGCAATAAGGAAAACCTTAAACATTTCCAAAAGGTCTGTTGATTTTTTTATATTTTATTTTTGTGTATGTGAGTACAAATGTGTGAGTATGCCATTTGGTTTTCTAGGGTCTCGTTTTTGGCCGCAGACGCAACAAGCTGGACTTGTATTTCCCTCCAAAATCTGAAGACACGCCCACACCTCTGGTGGTTTTCGTCTACGGTGGGGCGTGGAGCTCCGGGTCGAGATCCATTTACTGTCTGCTGGCCCGGCAGATGGCAAATGAACTAAATGCAACTGTTGTTTGTCCAGATTACAGCATATATCCAAAGGTAAGAACTACACAACATGACACCGAAGACAATAGTCATAGAAGTGAATTGAATGTCGCTTTCATCTGGTTATCAGGGGAATGTTGTGGGGATGGTCCAAGACGTTGCTGACTGCTTGATTTGGGCCCAAGAAAACGGACCTCGGTTCAACTTTGACAAAGTAAAACTTCCTTCACAAATCTCTGGATCTGTTATTTTGACCAAAATTAGTATTTTAATAAGTCATATTCAGTTAAAACAGCACCGATCTGCATTCTTTAGGACAAAGTTGTCTTAGTTGGTCATTCAGCGGGTGCACACTTGTGTGCACTCACCACCCTGTTTCTGGCTGACGGAAGGGAGGAGCTTCTCATCGAGTCGGAGAAGCAGGAGCTCATCACACGGTCCATACGAGGAGTTATTGGTGAGCATCTAAACCAGGCACGTCCAAAGTCTGGCCTGTGGGCTTTTAAATGTCTAAAAATCATAAAATCAATAATACGTTTTAAAACTGTTCAGTTTCTTGATTCTGATTGGATAAATTCCATCATAAGTTTGTGGAAACACTGTCATGTGACCCTTCGTTTCTAAAATGTTGACTGTAAATGAAATGAAGAGATTTGTACTTCTGAAATAGACTGGTGTTATTTTTCTGTTCAAAATAATTACATTTAAAAATTTAGAGTGAGTAATAAATAGTGAATATTGTAACATTTAATGTGAACCCAGATTTCATGTTGATAAAAGTTTTTTTGTTTCTAGACAGACTTTTTCTTCATTTTATTTTTGCTGTTTAAATACAAAAATCACTGTAATTTTGGTACAAATGTATTTCTGTTTTATTTTTAGAAAAAGTGAAAATCTATCAATCAGTTTAAAGAGCACCTATAAAAACAGAATTGCTAAACATACATTCAAATATAAATCAAATTACTAAATAATAAAAGAAAAAGATAACAATAAATAAATAAAAAAAATAAAAAATAAACAAGCTGGATGACTTAATCTGAGTCAAAATCCAGTTTTCACTGGGGGATCTGAGTATTCCAGAGTTTGGATACTGCAATTGAAAAAGGTTCTGTCTTTCCAAGTCACAAGCCGAGTCCTGGAAAAAAAAAAGAAAAATTAAATAGTTCATTTGCATTTAATGTTATCATAAGGGTTCACAAATGCAGCCTGATTTTTTACATTTCATTTTAAATGAATTCAGGGAGCCTCTCATCAACTGAGCATCTTTAACTTTAAATACATTGAAAATATATCTTTGTGATTCATTAACATTTTTATCTAGAAGTAAAATATCATGTTAAATTTCTAACCTAGAAAAGCTAAAGAACAGGAAACTCTCCAGTCAGGGAGGTGTTTGCCTTTTTATTGCTTTTCATGTAATGGCAACAGAAGTGGGAGTTGAGTCAAGAGCTGCTGTGATCCAGAAGATAAAGCAACGATTTCTTTTGCAACGTCTAATAGAAAACATTAAAGCGAGGCAGCATGCTGCAGCAGGTCGGGGAATAAATATCCGAGCCGAGCGGGGTGTCTGCTGCAGGTGGAGGTGGATCCAGGTCCTAGACCACTAGCTGGGCCGTGACGACAGCACACAGGTATGGAGGGATTCTTGTGCCACTATCTTACAAGCAAAAGTCAAAGTTTTGAGATCGAAATTTTACAAATTTAAAACTCTAAATTAAAAGAAAATATTTTAATTTGTAAATTATGAAGTTTTATTCTTAACACTTTACGTTTTGTTTGCAATTTAGAAAAATCAAAACTGTGACTTTTGCGTGCAATATGGTGGCATAAAAATCACTCCATACACAGTGTCCTGCTCCATATATGTGCCTAACTAACCTGCAGAAAAATCCTGGCATGTCTAAAAAAAAAAAAAAGTTTTCACTTCATTACAAAGAACATTTTTTGCTTAATAAAAGCTAAAAGTCATATCGGTTTAATTTAACACTCACTAGTGTCTGAACTGACACACAGACCCCCCATTCATATAGTTTTCACTCAAAATTTGATTTCAAAAATGTTTTATATTTTTGAAGTTAGTTTTAAAACACGCTATCATGATAAATTGAATAAATCCTGGAAACTTTGTTTATAGTTTATTGAAGCTTTTGACTGTTTTTTTTAGACATGTTTCAACTTGTTTTGTCTTTTCACTGTATTTAGATTTATACATTTTTATTTTGTCTCTTTTATTATAAAATATAAAAACTTTTTCATCTAAATTTTGTGATTTTTGCGTAAAAAATAACAAAATTTACCACATGGAATTGAATATTTTGTGAAATTTCAGGTTCTTTCTGCAGTTATTGTGTTATATAATGAAAAATATGAGTGAAAAATAGAAGCTGGGGTTGTACTAAAATGAAGCATATCCAGCATTGCCACGAAAAAGAAGTTTTTAAGATTAATTAATTATTAAAGCAAATTATAAAGTGTTAAAAAACAATTAAAAAAGACCTCGTAATACATTTTAATCAATAAACAATAAATCAGAACAGGAAATAACATTGAAATGTTAAATGATATATTTTGATCATAATTCCTGTGCAGGTCTGAGTGGGGTTTATGACATCATGGACCACTATCAGCACGAGAAGACGAGAGGGATTGAGTTTGTGTCTGCGATGCACAACGCCATGACCGGCGAGGAAAACTTCCCTCTGTACTCCCCCACCTGTGTGGTGAAGAAGCTCAGCCAGGAGAAGCTCGGCAGGTGAGACACAAAGACGTCGTGTGTATGTGTGAGTCAGTCTGTCGTCTGTTTGGCTTTTTTGTTTCTGTTTCTCCCAGACTGCCTCGCTTTGCTTTGCTCCATGGGATCAACGACGTGGTCGTTCCGTTCGAATCCTCCTCAAAGCTCTCGGAGATCCTCGCCTCTCGTTCTGTGAAGGCGTCTCTCCACCTGCTTCCTGACGTCAGTCACACGGACATCGCCACCGACCTGATGCTGTCCAACCGGCGCCTCTACCAGCGGATCTACAGAATTATCAAGCAGGAGTTCAGGACGTTCATGGAAACCTGCTGACATCCTCTCAGTTTGAAGCTGAAAGTACCCAACATTTAAAGACAGTATTTCATAGAATGAATCTGACAATCAGAATAAACCATTTCAAAAGTTGTAGATTCATATGTAAATCTCAGTTTAATTAACCAATAATCTGCTCTGAAAAACACTTTTTTTCTAAAAGTCCATTAGAGATTATCTAATAACTTAAAGATGGTAAATAAAACAAATGTTTGCAGTATTTTTACCTTAGAGACTGAATATAAACTCAAGGCTTTTACACCTGTTATAATGAAGAAAAAACATTTGTTTTAAATCACACTTCTGCTCCCAGAACCAATGGGAGGTTAAAGAACTGTATATTTTTTCATGTAAAAGGTGTTCATTTTTGTAGCATTGTAATTATTTAATTATAAGGAAATATCAATTAAATCAACTTGTGAATTACTGAAGCTGCATTAATTTGGTTTATTTTTCGTATCATTTTCTTTCTCTTGAAAATTCCAGAAACGGGATGTACATTTGGGAAACATGATGACAAACACATAAGGTTACAAACGAACATGAATTAAAGCAAGTGCATTTTTTCCAGTTTCTATTACAAAATGTTTTTTTTGAGAATGCAAAATGTTTAAAGTTTTACACTCAAAACAAGGAGAGTTGCAATTGAAACAACGGCATCAACAGCATTCCGTAGAACATAGTTTCTGCAGGAAAAAAAAAAATCACTTTTTTTAAGCTATACATTTTTTTCTGCTCCTAATTCCCAATGATTTAAATAAAAAAATAGTTGAAAATGCAATTGTGAGCTTCATTTGCTCAGTATATGTCATCCATCATGAGAAAAATATGTTAAAAAAAAAACAAAAATGTGATTTTTACTGGAGTGGGTCAGCTACCTATGTATTCATAATTTTGACTAATCTGACTTTTTAAAAAAAGTGTTTACTGAGATGAAAAAACAAGAATTATTAAATTATCTTAAAATATAATTTAACTTTTTCATGGAAATGAATACTTTCCTGCACTCGGCTTTTATTTTGAAAAGCGTGTGGGGGCGTGGTTTGGAGAGACCTCTCTACCGAGGAGCAGCCGCCGCACGTTCTCTCCGTCTTCTCACCGTTTTAACGGAGTTTCTCGGCTGCTTGACGTTCAGAGGAGCGTGAAGCAGCGAAACACCCCGGTAAATATGTAACTGCGCAGCGAGAAACATTAATGTTTCCAACAAGACGAGGAGAAAATGGAGCCCGCGGCGAAGAACAAGTTGTGGCTGTGCGGACTTCTTTGGTGGTCGCTCCTGCTCCGACTGGTGTGGGGAGGTAAACATTCCTACTTTTTGGACTTCTTTACCACTAAAATCAAAGCCTGCAGGAGTTGTTTATACTCTGGTGTGTTTATATGCGAATTATACTCACAAACTGCTTAAGTTTGATCACTTTTTCTTATACTAGTTCAGTAAAAATGTCATTTTTTGTGTGTATTTATTTGCATTTTAGACCTTTTTGTGTCTATTTATGCTACATATATAAATATATGAGCAAATCCACAAATGGAAAACAAATAAATCCTGCAATACAGAGCTGGGTTAAAAACAAAAAAAGCATTTTATGCATTCATAAAGAAGAGCAAAGCATTTTATGTTGTTGCAGTTTCTTCTATTTTGTTGTTTAAAATTTACATATTTTCTACAATATTATGAAGTACTAATAATTATAAGTTCACCTTAAATTCTCAAACTCATAATTTGACTAAATATTTGCTTAATTTTATTTAAAAATGACAAATTGTTTGCCAAAACTCTTAACCCTTTAAGTCTGGGTCTCCCTGTGCCCGTCCCCAGCCCGGATAAATTCAGGGTTGTGTCAGGAAGTCATCCGGTGTAAAAATCTTAGCCCAACCAAATGAGTAAACAAATCTGAAAGGTGAACTACTTTTATTTTTTAAATTCGTAATAAATTTTAAACAGAAAATGAACTATGAATCTAAAGAAAGTTGGAAAAATAGTTTGTCTTCCAAGAAAATAATTTCTTAAATTAGTTTTTAATAAATGTCTCAGTGATAATATTTTTTTTTTCTTAAAATAAGAATTCTTGGTAAAAATATTTTTCTTATTTTCTCATTTGAAGAAAATCTTCCAAAGAGGGTAAGAATTTTTGACTTTTTTTCTGAGGAACCTTTTCTTCCATTGTGAAAAATTCAATAAATTAATTAAATTTCAACTTAATTTGTATTGCTGGGTTAATAAAATTGATTATCTGAATAGATCAATAGTCGATCAATAGAAGTAGAGATTTATCTAACGCATAATGATGAAGCCCACTTTTATTTTGCTAACGTATAACGGGATTTCCCATAGGACGGCTAATGCTAACGCTCGGTTGACCTAAACATACTTTACTGACTAAATTAACATTTTTATAAACTCAGAGGCATTAATTTTCCAAATTCTTGAATAAATATTTTTCAAAGTAACCTATTGTGGTCTAAAACATTTTTTTGCGCATCTTTCTTCTTCTTCTTGAATAAAGAGTAATGACATAATGCGATCGCCACCTAGTGGTCAAACTGAAACGCCCTCCAGGAGAGGCAGAACAATTATTGGAGCTTCTGTTTGAGAATCCATGTAACACTGTATGGTATTAACAATCTCGTTATTTCACGAATACATTTTATAGTATGTGAACTGGATCAGATTAATATCAATATATTCAAAGCTTATATAGAGATTATTAATGTATTTCTAAACAAATGTGTCTAAATGTGAAAATTAAGAGGATTGAAAGAATTTTCAAAAATTTGAATTAATTGATTCAGGCTCTGGTGAATCGAATCAAATCGATTCTGGAAACTATTGTCAATACCCAGCCTGATCAATTAACCCCTTTTAACCCTGAATTTGATTATTTTAGTGAATTTAAGGATGCTGTCTTTTTAAATTTAAGTGTTTCTTTAATATAATGAAGTCAAACTTTGCCCTAAACATTTCCCTCCCCAGCTTTGACGGAACATCAGCATCAGACAGAAAAGCTGGAGTCGCTTCAGTCAAGTTGAATCTGTGATTTTGTTGTTTGAACTGAACACACATGCAGTGACAGGCTCTGGTCTTGCTCTACAAATTAACTGTAGGCCAGTGTTTGCTAAAAAGGTCAATGGTTTTTTTGTTTTTTTTCTTTTAAGGCGAAGATTTGTGAAATCTTGCACAAAAAAAGGTCCCCCGGTGCTCAAAAACTCCTGCTGACATGTAGATTACAGGACGACACGTGAAACACCTCCTGTTTCCGCGCGGTGAAGAACGCATTCACACGGCTGTATTGTTCTCTGATCTGCTGTGCTCTTTCATTTACATGCCTTCTAATGTGTGGTTGTTTCAGCCCTTAAAAAAGCAGAAACAACAGCCCCCCCAACAGAAATGGGACGAAAAACAAGACTTTTATTTTCCCCAACATGCAACTTTGTCCCGATGACGTTCGGAGTCTGCCTCTGCCGTTTTATTCTTCGTGATTATTTATTTTTTCCCCAGAATGCTTTTAGTCTTTGTTTTGCACAGATCACCATTCAAATCAATGAGCGTGATGTGTGTATAGCTGAGAAAGGACAGTCATGCAGGATTAGTGATGCTACATTCTGCACGCCTGTGGGGCCAGCACTTGCGCTCATTTCCAGCTGCATTTCACAGTTTCTACACCCGAATGAGAATTTTAACTGAAAGCAATTGGAAACTCAGCTCTCAGAGTTATTGCCCTTGTTAGAGGCTGTGACAGGCAGCCTCGCAGCCAGAAGGCTCTCGGTTTGAGCCAGTTGGTTGCCTTTTTTATAACTCTTTTGTCTGTGGGCGCTGTGGCCTCCTTTTGCAGACCAAACAGCCGTCTTTAGGCTACTTTGTGATACTAAACTGGTAGCTGATGTTGGAGTGAATCGTTGTGCGTCGGTGATGACCCTGTGATGGACTAGTGACCTGTTCAGGGAGGGTCCTGCCTCAAGGTGAAAGCCAGCTGGGAACGGCTTTACCCCCCAAGGCACTGAGAGGAGAAAAAAGAGGAATGATAGTAGCTTATGAACAGAAAAACGATGATATTGTAGTTTAGTGCTGCCACAAACAATTGTTTTAATCGTCGATTAATCACTGATTATTTTTTCCAATTAGTCGACTAATTGGGTCATGCGCAAAATGGATGTAAAACACACATCTAAACCATCATTAGGCTGAAACTAACTATAAACTAGATATATAGCATTACCTGCAACAATGCTAGTGTGAATGCTGTAAGCTGAATTTGGCCGCTGAAGATGCTAGTGCTAATAGCTAAAAATGCTGAAAAGGATAGCTGAAATTGCTGAAGCTAATAGCTGAAAACGCTGAAGCTGATAGCCAGCTAAAATATTAGCTAAATGCCAAATTAACCTAATAAACAAAAAAAAGGCCAAAATTAGCCAAAACAGCTAGCATATACCTAAAATATTAGCTAAACTCCAAAATAGCCTAAAGCAAAAATAAAGGCCTAAAATATTTAGCATGCAGCTGAAATACTAGCTAAACTCCAAAATGGCCTAAAAATACAAAAAATCCAAAATTAGCCAAAATAGCTATCATGTAGCTAAAATATTAGCTAAAATAGCCTAAAAAACCTTAATAAATGCCAAAATAGTCCAAAAAGCTGCCATATTGCCATTATAACTTACAACTTTACTACACTTCAACTCCATATAATATAAAGAAATGACTAATCGACTATTAAATTTATTGTCAACTATTTTAATAGTCAATTAGTTGTTGATTAGTCGACTAATTGTGGCAGCCACGCTGTAGTTATTCTATAACTTTTCATAAATATTAAATTGATTTACATGACGTATATTCATAAATAATTTAGGGTGAATCAGACCTGAAAATTAATTCGGTCCAAATCGAGTCCTAAACCTTGTTTTTGGTCTGCATTCAGACTGTCGAGCTGCTTCTCTGATTTGGACCAAAGCTTTTAAACAAAACCACATGATTAAAGATCTATTCAGTCATTGGTCAAGAATTACGAGGGCGGGGCAAAACAAATAGAGGCAGAAATGATGGAAGTTTAGCACTTTGCTATCCTTGTCGAAATAGTTCACTGATTCAAACTGGAAATTTTTTTTTTAAATTTGAACCAATTTGATTCAGGCTCTGGTGAATCGAATCAAATCGATTTGATTTGCAAATTATGTCCATATCTGTACATATTTGTTAAAAAAAAACTTACTATTTTTTTCAAAACATGCAAATCTATAATAATGATTTTTTAATGAAACAGAAAAAATGTGGTTTTCTTTTTAGTCCAACTCTTATCATCGTTTGATCTATTTTTAAAGTTTTCCCTTTTAATTACAATTATGTTGTTTTTAGCCAAAATCAACAAAGCTTTGTGGTTTTCTACAACGTAGTTTCTCCAGAGATGCACAAGTTTATCAGAATTTCACCTCTAAACGCTGGTACATGTTCTCCTGCTAGCTTACAGCCCCTCACACCCCCAACCTAACATTAGCAGCACAACAAAAATGGCGAGCAATTTTGGAGCTATCCAGCTGTTTTGAGCCAGATTACACATACATGGATCTGTTTGTCTACGGCCGTATCAGAATTCCTCCCCTACCCCTAATTTAGCCCTCAGCGTGGAGTGTCTTCAGATTCCGATGTTACTAACCCTTGATGACGTCATCAAGCCCACCCAGCTTACACACCACAAATACACTCTTTTTTTTACCCAAATTTTTGCATCTGCTCCTGATTCACATTAAGTTGAAAAAAGACTCAGAAATGCAATTTTGAGCCAATTTTTTTTTATTTATATGTCCCTCATCCACTATTTTCATTGGAGTGTGTCTTTAAAGATTAAGTTTTAATTGTTTTCTTAGAAAATATAAATCTTGAATGCAAAGATAAACTGCTTTGATTTCCTGTCTTTTCTTTTTAACTTAATCCCTGCGTAAACAAGCCATCTTTAGGAATAAGTCAAAAGTTCTTAAAATTTGAAATAATAAATATTTAAACAAGAAAAAATAAATAAAAAAAAACAAGAATTCTTAATTTGAGAACAAAATTCTAGTCATTAAGCAATGATTTTTTTAAATTGAGATTATTTAACTTTTGAAAAACATTCATGATGAGATTTTTTTTTTTCCAAGACAGAAACTGTTCTTAAAGCAAGGGCGTCTGTACTTCTCTGATTCCTCATTAGCATTACATCTCCCTCTGACTGACAGAGGTCTTTTGACCTTTCGGACAAATGAGTTGTGCTCGTTAAAAACTGGTGGTTTCGGGTCGTGGCCCCGTCTCAAAAGTCTTCAGATCCTGTTAGTTCAGATTACAGGGCGACGTGAAATGGCAGGGAGGTGAGGTTGAAGAAACAGCTGGGTCCATCCGGCTCTCTCCAGCATGAGGCTTCAGACAACGTCGGGACGTCAGAGCCTTTCATGTTCAGCTTTAAGGTTCCCGTCAGGGTTGAGCAGGCCTCAACTCGTCCCGCTCCTGCGAGACACCTCCACATCCACCGCTTCTCTTTGTTTACTGTTATTAAAGTCAAATGCCTTTAAACGTCATGGGTGTCATTTTTTTAGAGCATCCAGGAAAAGTTTCTGCTAAAGCGGCAAAGGAGGCATTTTTCCACATCCTTTGGGTGCTTATTATTCTTCAAGTTGAGCTTTAAAGCTGAAGTAATTGTACTGTTGTACTGGAAAGCATGTAAGCTATTATGGTTGAGCACATACTGTCAACACAGAACTCGCCATGAAAGCTAAACGTAGCAAATCCGAGCCATTTTACAGGCATCCTTTCTAAACAGATGGAGCTGAATTTGTGTTGTTACACCAGGAGTCTATGTGTTTTGTGTTTGTATTTTATTCACCTTATTCTCATTAAATAAAACCGAATAAAGGCGATTATTCTTAGGTTATGATGGAGTTGTTCAAAAGCCTTTTGGTTTGCTTCAGAAAAATGTCAGTCGTGACGGTTTTTAAGGATGCTTCCCTCTTTAATGCCTCCCCTCCAGCCTCCTTCTACGGTGACGGCTTTGTGCAGCTCAAGGCCACGGAGTCGTCCGACCAGAATGCGCTCCGCGTTCGCTTCCGGACGTCCAGCACCGACGGCCTGCTGTTCCTCGCCGCCGGCCAGCCCAACTACTTGCTACTGGAGTTCGTCGCCGGCCGCCTGCAGGTGGGTACATCTTTGGCCGCTGCACATGAGCACATGTGTTCCTGCATATGTCAGAGTACGGAAGCATGCGCAAGACAAAAGATCCTTGTGTTTTGGTGCGTGCACGGCAAACGGCAAACCACTGCGAGCGTTAATCTTAGCTGACAGCTTCGCGGTCTCAATGTGTGTGTTTATTTTTCCCTTGTTCGTGTTGTTAACTGCTTTTTAGAAATGGCTGTGATGATGAAATAATTTAGCATTTATAAAATGAGCACATCTGCCTGCTCCAAGCTAAATTAATCCATAATTAATCTAAAAAAAATGCTCAAAGTGCTTTTATTTAAGTTGTATTTTGGGCTTGAATACAAAAATGCACCACAGGTCCACAATATATCATCAACCTACAATGCTGTAAATGGGCGTTTGTGCTACAAAAGACGCATATATGCACTTTAAACACACTATATCTTTTGTGTTTTGAACAAAAATCATCTTCATGATTGTATTTGCAGAAAGTTTTCTCCTGCTGGGAACGAATCCCACTGACAAATGTTGTTGAATTTCTTTCCTTTTTCGCGCCTCAGTGAGCACAAGGAGCGAACGCCGCTTCTCCCGCCTTTTGAAACTGGCTCCGGTCGCCGTTTTTCAAGCTTGGGGTCTGTGTGAGTCAGTTGCTCCCTGGAAATCCATGCATGTTCAGCTCAGCAGCAAGCCTTGACAAGCATGTCACCTAAATGCAGCATTAGCCGGAGATAGTGAAGTGATGCTGTGTGGACATGAACGCGGGCGAAGGCGTAATCATGCTCTTCCTGCTCTGAATCACAGACAAAGCTCCCTGTTTTGATGACTGGTGAAATCATCATCAGTCTGGAAACCTTTTTTTTTACACTATTTGTCTTATAATCTTAGTGTCTTTATTCTCTTTCTTTGCCAACGGATGCATTTTAACTGTGTGCAGAAATATGAAGTTTACTTCCTGTCTGTGTAGATTCAGTCATCCAGGTCATCGGTCTTCAGTTAAAAAAAAACATTGATTTCTTTTCACTTACTATACTGCAAAAATGTAGCCTAAAATAGGAAAAAAATCATTGTTTTTAAGAAGAAAATCTCTAAATTAAACCCCATTTCCTATCATTTGTATGCTGATGACATTTTGCTTTATTGTTCCTTCCCTGAAACAGACTGTATCTTGACCAATTTATTGGATTCTTTAACAATCATTTAGTCATGGTTATTTATTATTCACACCTAAATGGTCAGAAACAGGGATTTTGCCCCAAAGAAGCAAAATAGTAAATGGTGTATACTTGTAAGGAAAGGCAAGTTTATTTGTATAATACATTTCATGTAAAGCAGGAGTGTCAAACTCAATCACACAGGGGGCCAAAATCCAAAACACACCTTAGGTCGCTGAACAGGATAAACATATATTGAAGACACTAAAACTACATTTTGAAAACTTTAAAAACTTAACTTTTCAATGCAGACCGAACTTTGGGATGCAGCCGGTACCAGTCCCCTAACCCTAGCCTGGTCTGCGTCTGGTACCGCATCCAGACCTGGTATTGCATCGGAACCGTTACTGGACTGCGTCCAGTACTGACTCTCCGGTACTGGATTAGGGTTAGGATACCGGTGTGGTCCACATCCCGGTCGCTGTTTGCAGCCTGAATGTTGGGGACGCTCAAAACGTCAATTATTGACGCAGTCGGGTCCTTAACCATGAGTTGGCATGTGACAAGTAAGGAGTGAGAATGTGTTGTAATATTTTACTAGCGCAAGGTCTTGCCCAAGGACACATCGACACATGGGTGGGCAAGGCGTTAATCGAACCCACATTATTCAATCGATCAGGAGTCGACCGCCCTACCGCTGCACTGCTACCGCCCCCTAGTGCAGCTACGGCCTCAAAATCTCTTCCATCAAACAACACCTCGGCTCTCTGAGCTCATCTGTCCAGTCGAATGCCAGAAACCTAGAAGTGTTGTTTGATAAATCCCTATCTTTGGAAGGAAACACTAAACAAATCTGGCACAAAAAAAACATCTTATTTAGACCTGACATGGGGATGGTTAGTCATTTTTTATTGTATTTTACTTTTTTAGTCTTTTTAGTTTTGAGTATGATGGATGGTTGTAATTTTATGTGTTTACTATTCTGAAGCACTTTGGGATCTTTATCTGAGTAAGTTGCTATAGAAAAAACATTTTATTTCTTTATGTACTAAAGAAGTATAAATCAGTCAAGCTTTAATTACTAAAAAACACTTTCTATTTGTTGCAGCTCAATTCGCTTTACAATTAGCAACAGACAACAAAATACAAAAAAATAGGGAAATAATTAAAAATAACAAACTTAACTAAGTTGTAAAATGATTGTTACATGCAGCAAGTCATTTTTACTTAACAAAAATCAGATAAGGCATCAAAATCCACAGTTCTACACAAGCATTCGAAAAGGGGAAAATGATTATAAAGCCGTTTGATAGAATTATTTAAAAATAAACGTTTTTTGCTAGCTCTAAGAAAATGTTTATTTTTTTGTTTATTTGTACCTAATTGTAGTTCCTTTTGATTAAAATGACAAAAAAACTTATGTATTAAAGGACCTATATCATGCAAAATCCACTTTTTGAGCTTTTATGTAAATTATAATGCTTATAATGCTCATTCCTGTCTATAAACAACCCCAAAAAGGTATTATGTCCTTATTATTCCTCTAAAAACCTGCGCTCCGAGCACCAGCCCCTCCAAAACCCATGTTGTTATGTCACAAAGTGAGAATAGCCTCTTCCAGGAAGAGTCTGCCCTGCTAGCCCCGCCCCCAGGCCAAATCAAACGCCTGCTTTCTAGGTGGAGCTAACAGTGATCATAAAAAAAAAAGGAAAACTTTCCTTTTAAATGTATATTCATGCAGACGCCGGCTGTATTTGTGTTGTGAACCACTGCAGCTATTGCGGGACTACTAAATGGCATTTGCATCCATCTTTGCAAGTTTTGACCTAACACACATCAATCTCCTTATCTGTGTTCCTTTCTCAGGTTAAAGTGGACCTTGGATCCGGACAACGAGTGCTGGAATCGGAGCGAGGCATCCACCTCAATGATCTAGCCTGGCACAATGTGGAAGTTCATCATTTCCAGCTGAACATCACCCTGACCATTGATAAAAACTCCCACACAAGTGTGAAGATGCCAGGAACCCATCAGCATCTCCGCATCGTGGACGGTCTCTATGTTGGAGGCTCAGGAGGCCTGGACAGACTTTACTTGCCGAGAGACCTCACCGGCTTCCGAGGCTGCATGGAGGAGGTCGTCTTCAATGAACACGACTTGCTGTCGTCACTGAGGCCGCACGCCGGATACAAACATGTTCATGAAGTGTCATTAGGCTGCAGCCCCCAGTTCTTTGCCACAGAGGAAGATCCGATCAGCTTCTTCAGCTCTCGCGCGTACATTTCTTTTCCGACATGGAAAGTTCAGCAGGCAGCTGTTTTCGAGTGTGTTGTGCACACGTCAGCTAAAGAGGGAATTATCCTCTACAGTTCAGCCCGAGACGGGGATTTTGTGGCTCTGGAGATTCAGGAAGGATTACCAGTAGCTGTTATTGGAAAAAGTGGAGTCAAAATAGAGCTACGTTCACCCACTTTCATCAGCGACAGGAAGTGGCACGCGATTAAATTACATTTCAGCTCCAGAAGCTTTGAGCTCTCTGTGGACGGAGAGGTGTTTAAGAGCAGCATCAGGGCTGGCTCAAAAGGACTCCACCTGAAGGGTTACATGTTTATTGGAGGTGTGGACGATGGCATTAGATCAGAAGTGAGGAAGATGGGGCTGATTTCTGTGTCTGGAAAGCGTGTCAGAGGCGGTTCCTTCAAAGGATGCCTCAAGAACATTGAAGTAAACCGAGTTAAGTTGGGTCTATCTAACGCTCTAGTCACCAAAGATATCTCTGTAGGCTGTGAGCCAGAAAGACCCCCAGAGCTGCCAACACCTGCTAGTCCCACAAGTACCCCACAACCTCTTTTTCCCTTCGTAACGCCAACCCCATCCCTTCACACGTCTACCTTTGCTGCTGGCTTGGACAGGAGGTATGGGTTGAATTTTGTGCACTTTAAAAACCTCATGGTGCCCGAGGGTGGTCGAGCGTCTCTCGAGGCGAAACACATCAAAGTTTTCTTAGACTTTAAAAGTCTTGGCATCAGACAGTCTCAAGTTGTGTTTAAAATTCAAGAGCAACCAGTTCGAGGGCAAATAAGGCTGGATGTTGACCCAGACCAGGAGGAGAACACCTTCAGTATGCTCGATCTCTGGCACGGCAGAGTGATGTACGTCCACGGAGGCTCCGAGGAACCGGATGACTTCTTCATGCTTTCCATGTTTTGTAATAGTAGAAAGCAAGTTCCCGATTATCTGAAGGACAACAGACTGTACCGCTATAACATAACGGTGACACCTACCAACGATGCTCCTGAGCTGAGCCTTCCAGAGGGAAACCTCTTTGTTCTGCTGGAGAACACTAAGAAATGCCTCACCACAGAGGTTCTGAAAGCCACAGACATAGACAGCAACCGCACTGAGCTGGTTTTCTCCGTGCTTGGAAACCTGAACGCAGATGCTGGCCATTTGGAAATCGAAAGCAACCCTGGCAAGGCAGTGACCTCATTTTCACATGCAGACTTGGATGAAATGAAGGTGTACTATGTTCACACAGGGGTACGTAACTCCAGAATCGTCCTCAGGGTTAGCGATGGAGAGAAAGTCAGCAACACGGTGGTTTTAAGAGTCATGGCTGTGACACTGGAGTACGAGATCGCCAACAATACCGGGCTTGAGGTCCTTCAAGGAGAAGTGGCTGTCATTAGTTCAAAGCACTTGGCTGTGAAAACAAACGCAGTTAAGCAAGTTATCGACATCCGCTATGATGTTACTGAAGCGCCGCAGTTTGGAGAACTTCAGAGGCTTCACTCAAGCGGTGAATGGAGGCAAACGGAATCATTTTCTCAAAGACTTCTGGAAAAAGAGCGCCTTAGATACATCAGCACTTTTCAAGATGTCCAGACCTCCAACGTTACGGAATATTTTAAGTGCAAAGTTCATATAGCAGCGAGAGCAACCACAGAAATACTTTTTCCAATCACAGTGTCGTGGGTCAGATACCATTTGGTGAGGAACATAATGATCAACATGGACAAAGTCAGAAAAGTGACGCTTAGTTCAGACTATCTTCTTGCCACCGTTGAAGGCGTGACCCTGTCAGACGATGAGCTTTTCTATCGAGTCCTCACCATCCCAAAGAAAGGAAAGCTTCTTCTCGACAGCGAAGTGTTGACCAAGAACTCTACCTTCAGTCAAAGAAACCTAACGGATCTAACAGTGCATTATGTGTTAGTGGACAGACCTTTTGAAGACACAACTGACAGGTTCAAATTCCAGCTGGTTTCCAAGCATGCTCAGTCGCAAAATTCAGATTTTCAATTCTCCATCAAAGCCGACATCAACAATGTGTTCATCAAAAACGAGGGGCTGTCTCTGCTGGAGGGAGAAAGCAAACTCATTACTCAAGATGATTTGTTTGCAGAGACTTTGGGCACAAAGGACATGTACTACACTGTCATCAGCAGCCCCAGACATGGAAAACTGGCTCGCATCACTCAGTCCAATTCTAACGCCAGCTACGACAACATCTTCTTCTTTACCAATCAGGATATATTGGAGGAGCGGTTAATGTACATCCATGACGACAGTGAATCCACTCAAGACGACTTTTCCTTCATCGCCTCGACCAGCCAAGAGTTTAAGTCTTCCATCGCAGAAAATGAAATCGGTTCCAAAGAAGGACGGTTCAACATCTCGATTCAGCTGGTAAATGACCACAAGCCGATTCGAATAATCGATAAAGTTTTCCATGTTGTAAAAGACGGACAGAAGTTGCTTACTGTGGAAGATCTGCGTTATCACGACCCCGACTCCGACTTCGATGATGGTCAGCTGGTCTACACGCGGCGTGGGATCCCGGTGGGAGATCTGGTGCTTGTCAATGACACCGCGCATCAGCTGTTCCAGTTTCGACAGAGTGATCTAGAAGACAAAAAGGTGTTGTTCGTTCACAAAGGTGCGAGCTCTGGTCGGTTCGTGCTCTTCATCTCTGACGGAAAACACTTTGTTTCGAGCCTTTTGGACATCAGCGCTCAAGACCCGTTCCTGAAGGTTGGCAATAATTCTGGTTTGTTGGTTCAAAAGGGGAAATCGGTGACCTTTTCCAACAGAATTTTCAGCGTTGTGTCAAATCTGGACATCAGACACGACAAGGAGGTCATTTTCACGCTGGATGAGGCTCCCAAGTTTGGAGGCCTCTATTTTAATGAAGCAAAGGTGGAATCATTCACACAGCATGACTTAAAGGAGGGAATCATCTCCTATCGGCACGATGACAGCAAACATCTGGCCGATTATTTCAACTTGACAGTAAAAGTTAAAGGTCTGGAGTTAAAACAAAGAGTGGCGGTGAAAGTTTATCTGGAAAGTCATCAGCGACCCCCGATCGTTCTTCGTCTGGAGTCTCTACTGGTGGACGAGGGAAAACCAGTAAAGATTGACGACACTAAGTTGGAGGTAAGTGTTTCAGTGACACGAAAAACCTCCTGTTTTTATTTTGGTTGGAAAATTAAATTCCAAAAATCTGAAACAGAATATTTTTAAATTTATTAACACCTAATACAAAATGTGAAATAATTGCAACATTTATTTTGCACTTAAGTGGCAAGTGGGGTAAAAAAGTATTTAGTCAGTCACCAGCTGTGCAAGTTCTCCCGCTTGAAAAAGATGAGAGAGGCCAGTAATTTTCATCATAGGTATATCTCAACTATGAAAGAAAAAATAAAAAAAATCCAGAAAATCTCATTGTCGGATTTTAAAATAATTTGTTTGTAAATTATAGTGGAAAATAAGTATTTGGTCAGTAACTACAGTTCATCTCAATACTTTGGCATAAACCCTTTGTTGGCAATGACAGCAGTCAAACATTTTCTGTAAGTATTCACAAGGTTTTCACAAACTGTTGCTAGTATTTGGTCCATTCCTCCATGCAGATCTCCTCTAGAGCAGTGATGTTTGGAAACTGTCGCTGTGCAACAGAAACTATCAGCTCCCTCCAAAGATTTTCTATGAGATTGAGATCTGGAGACTAGCTAGGATACTCCAGGGCCTTTGGTCCCAGCTCTCTGCAGGTCATTCATTAGGTCCCCCGTGTGGCTCTGGGAGTTTTGGGTGAGATCTTGCGGTGAGCCCCAGATGGACCGAGATTATCAGTGGTCTTGTATGTTTTCCATTTCCTAATAATTTCTCCCACAGTTGGTTTCTTCACACCGAGCTGCTTACCTATTGCAGATTCAGTCTTCCCAGCCTAGTGCAAGTCAACAAGTTTGTTTCTGATGTCTTTGGACAGCTCTTTGGTCTTGGCCTAAGTGGAATTTGGGGTGTTTGAGTTGTGGACAGCTGTCTTTTATATAGAGAAGTTCATACAGGTGTCATTAATACAGGTAACAAGTGGAGGACAGAGGATAATCTTAAATGATTAGTTACTGGTCTGTGAGAGACAGAAATATTTTCTTTGTATGTGACTGAATTCTTATTTTTCACCATAATTTGTAAATAAATTATCTAAAAATCAGACGATGTGATTTTCTGGATTTTTTTCCCTCATTTTGTCTCTCGTAGTTAAGGTATGATCATTGCTTTAAATGGTGGGTGACAACTAGTGGCTGACTAAATACCTTTTTGCCCCACTGTAAATAACAGACAATATTTAGACTTATAACAGGGGTTACTGTGAAAATCCAAACAAAAATAAACTTTTGTGGCACCTTTGACTTTTCTGTTTCAACTACTAAATGTTGTGTGATTGTCCAGGTCACCCATGAGGACAACCTGCCATCAGAGATCGTCTTTTCAGTGAAGGTAGCCCCGTCTCACGGCTTTCTCCGGCGTTTTGTTGAAGGGGAGAAGCGCTACATCGGAAACAAACACTCACCCGTCGAGACGTTCACCCAAGACGACATCAACAGCGGAAACCTTCAGTATGTGCAGGTGGAGCCGGGCAGAGCTAACGACAGCATCGTCCTCGACGCCACCAACGGGGTCACGGTCGTCGGTGACATTAGGATGTCTGTCGACATCATCCCGCTGCTCATCCCCCTCCACGTCTCTAATTTCACTCTGAAGGAGGGCGCTTCCAAAGCTCTGACTGAGGATGTGCTCAGAGTCACCAACCGACACTTCACAGGAATCAACTTCTTCTATAGCTTGACGGAGCCCCCGCAGCATGGTCACGTTGAGCATTCCCGACATCCCGGCGTGCCTGTAACCACTTTCACCCGGAGGCAGGTGAGACTCCCTCACACAAACTCCTCCAATTGTTGTTGACAGTATAGAAAAACACTGATTCTGTGTGGAAGTACTGGAAATTCTACTACAAGACCGAACAAAAGGTTTTGAGTATCTTTAATTGCATCAAAAGTAATAATAATTAGTACTGTCTTGCAATTATTTTTTTCTCTAATTAATTTTGATTAATTAATCTATTTTAATCAAAATATTTTAACCTAACAATTGCTGTGAACTTTATTTAAATTCATGACATTGTGGCTCAGTAAATGTTCAAAGTACTGTACAAAAAATAGATTTATGAAGTTTTCCGAATAAAAATATTTAAATTTTTGCACCAGCAAGGGGTATTTTATTCAATCTCGAATAGTTAAGAAAAAACAGAACAAAATAATGTTTTTTTTATTTATGATTATTCTCTTTTTTAAAAATAAACGTGCCATTTTCAAGGACATAGTTTCTGCAGAGTGGCAGTAGTTCATTAGAAATTCACCTCTGAGTTGTGGGCGGGACTGTTGTAAGCCTTCCCTGACTTCCCATCATTCCTTTGTTTACACACTAACTTACAGCCACTCACATCCTCGACCTAACACTACAGGTGCAGCAAAAATGGCAGCAATATTGGAGCTATCCAGCCGTACAGCTATGACCCAGATGCCAACTCGGACAAGCTACAAGTTTTTTTTAAACATCATTTTTTCATATGCTCCTGATTCACAGCGATTTAAATAAAGAAATACTCAGAAATTAGTTTAATTGTCTTTCTGTGTGTCCTCCATCATAAGAAAAAACCATCAAGAAGATGCTAAAAACACCAAAACACAGTTTTTTGAGGGGAACTCAAAATAAAATTCGAAGTGATCAGATTCAATGTTTGCAGTTACTATTGTGTAATACTTAAAAACAACAATTATAATATTCTATTATTTCTTAATTATCTGGTCTAGGTGGAACATGAATTCATCTACTACGTCCACGACAGCAGTGAAACCCTGGCTGACCAGTTCACTGTGGTGGCCAACGACACAAGCCTGAGAAAGCAGAGTTCCCCGCAGACGCTGTTCGTCGATGTCACAGCTGTCAATGACGAGTCTCCTGTCATTACCGCCAACAGGGTCCTCAGGGTGAGTCTGCACTGCTGCTCTATATTTAAACTCCTGGTGCTTCTTATCTGCTCTCTCTTCACCAGCAGGTCTGGCACTTTGGCTTCCTTTGAAAAGGTTTTTATGAAGGCAGTGCTGAAAGTTTTCCATGACTGGCTGGATGGCTAAATGAGGGAAAGTATGTTAGTTATGTGGAGGAGCGTAAAGGGAACTGGCACCAGACGCAGACGCTGCCATGTGTTGGAGTCGCCCAGACTCTACTAGAGTCTCTTATGGAGCTTAGATGTTGTGATTTTTAAAGAGTTGATAAGAAAAAAAGTTATTTTAGTTCAAAAAATGCTTTAAATAATCCAAGATTATGCAAAAGGTGAAAATTAGATCAAAAATTCACTGAAATTCATTTTAATACGTTACAGATAGTCTTTGACTTTTGGTGGAATAACAATTAGATTCTAACCGTGTTTTCTGTGTTGTTTAACTTTAGTGAGTTATTAAAGCTCTCTACCGTCAACACTGCTGTTCCTCCAGAGGCTTTGATCTGTCGCTGTCGACTTGTGAACATTGTTGCCCCTAAAGAAATCTGAGCTGTCACTTTAAGTTGTGGTTTTATCCCCTTCACGCTAATTTGCAGCATACCATTAAATCCAGGAGTCTGCTTAATTTAGCATCACTTTATAGGACAAATAACCTTACAGAATATGCTTAATATCAGTACTTACTTCATACCGGGCCGCAGACAGAAAAACATAAATAAAAAAAACAAAAATGATTTCTGTTTAAATTAATTTTTGATCTTGAAGGAAGTTTTATTTTTGAAAAACTGCTGGATTCTTTTCACGAAATCCATCTTGGTCATGTGACTTAAAGCGGCTACCTGCATTGCTAACTAAAAAGTTGACAAAAACCAAGCAATAAAACGTATTTGGAAAGTTTCTTTGGGGAGAAAAGAGCCAGTGAGGAAACCGAAGAAGAGCCTTCGACTTCAAAAAACAATGACGTTCAATCAATAAAGTTCTATAAAGATCAACCCTGAAAGATAAAAAAAATCATGTTATTTCAAAATCAGAAACGACTTCCACAAATCAACATCTTTGTTTCATAAAATCTTCATCATCTGTAAAAAAAAAATAAAATAAAATCTGACATTTTTAGACTTTTATTAAACTAAATTTCTTGTAGTAGCATTTTATATTGAAAAAACATTTTCAGAAACCGGAAGCTTAAAAATGCCAACTTCTGCTCCGTTCGGACCGGTCCGCCAAAATATTATCTAATTTAAGCCCATCTGCAACATGTAAAAGGTTGGGAACCACTGTTTTATATAATTGGATTAAATTTAAGAAGGAAGGGAACACTTTTTTAAAGTATTTTTTGCTGAGAATGTGATACGTAAATGCATGCCATTACTAAATATATTGACAAGGTACTAAATTTTAGGAGGTTCTGAGTCTTTAAACTGAAGTGTTATCTAATGGCCACAAGATGGCAGCATGTCACTCCACAATATTTACTTTTTTCCTGTAGTTTATTTCTAATTTTTTTATAACTAAGTTCAGTGACTATTTTCCTTATTACTGTAGTTCAGGTTTCTCCTTTCACTTTCTTTTTCTGGCTATGCATGTATAGTTTATATAACAAGAGATTTGGGTTATTTTTTTTTTTCTTTACTTTAAATTTTTTACACTGTTCAAATTTGCACCTTGATGCCTAATTCCAAAAGTTGTTGTAACTGCGGAATTTCCCACAGCAGGATCCAAAAAGTTGATCTTATCTCTACATGTGTCACTTGTGCACAAAAATGAGCAGAAAAGGAAAAAAAATCAGAAACCCAGCAGGGATTTCTGTTAATTTTAAAACCAAAATGAGAGAAGTCTTTGTCTTGTTGGTCTTCTAGCAAATAATACATCCTGCCTCTTTTGAAGAACCGATCCAGACTCCTGGGAACCTTTTATCCTAAATGAACAACACGTGTCTTTTCTTTGAAAATGATGAGTCACTGTGAAGCTGTTCATCAACCTGCTGTGACTTCCTGTTAGATGAGGGTATAGTCATCTCATGCCAGCAGACATGCATGTGATTAGAGCTCCACGGACGATGCTTTGCTGTAGGGCTGGTTTGACAAGTGGGGTTTACTAGAACTGACTGAGGAAGTCCTCCAGGATCGTTTTCCAGTAAAGAACGTTTAGATCCCAGTGTGAGGTCAAGTCGCTGCTTTAGCCATAGGAACAATTTGGCATTTTTGCAAGGAAAATGTATTTCTACAGCACATTTAATGTTCAAAGACGTGCTTTTCATAAAACATCAGAAGCATTACAACAAGGTTAAGAGAAGCATTAATAAAAGTAGGATTTAAAATGAAATACTTAAAAAAATGTTTCAATTGATCTAAGGCTGGAAGTTTGTTCTAGATATGCGGAGCATAGAAGCTGAATGCAGCTTCTCTGCTTTTAGTTTGGAGTCTAGAAATGGACAAAAAAACGTATCCAGATGACCTGAGAGGTCTAACTTGTGCATACTGGGTCAGAAGGTAAATGTATTTTGATGTTAAGCCATTCAAGGTATTTAAACTGTTTAATCTGGTCCGCCAATTGAGAACAAATATTATATTGATAATCTTTACTAATAGTTCATTTTCCCTGTAATTCTGCGTCTCCCCATAGATTGTGCACTATAAATAAATTCACCTTTATTTAGGTGCAGAAGGTTGTTCTTCATTCATTTGTGTTGTAAGATTTGTTTCTTTTCTGATGGTCACGTGTGTTTTTAGAGTCGTAAAGTCATTTTTTCAATCATTCCAGCACCACATGAACGCTAAATTTGAGTTTTCCCTTGAGGGACATTAATCAATTGGCACTAAAATGAGAACAAAAGCTACAATATTGTAATAGAAACTCCAAAATATCAGAACACGCATGCATCTGTTCCTGGTCTGGCCCTACTGTCAAATTTTAGAACCCTTTGTGGCCCACAAGTCAAAAGGTTTGCTCACCCCTGGTCTGTCCTCTCTTGGACATGCAGCTAGTGTAAATACTTCAGAATTGGACTGACGTGGTCTACTCTTTTGGTCTAAAACAAAAGTTGAGTCCCACAGTTCTGAATAAGCTGCAGATTTTCAAAAACACTGCTATAGTAGTCAATTCAACTACAGATGAATGCATGAACTCGTATTTCCAGGTCCTGTTTAATCTTGGATGAGCTTTTTGAGATGATGGTGGGCAGACATTATGTCTGCTTTAATGTGTCTATCAAAATTGAGATCTGTGTTCATCACTACACCCAAGTTTCTGGCCTGCTTGGTGGTTTTAAGTTGAATAGATTGATGCTCTATAGTCTGTATTTCTATTTAGATTGAACCTCTTGTCAGTTCTCCTTACCAAGAGCCTGTACAGGAGTTTGATATCCATTGTGATATACATCTGTGCGTCATCTGCATATGTATGGTACCTAATGTTCTTTTTCTTTATAACTTGGGCCGGTGGAAGCATGTATGTTAAACAAAAATGGCCCCAGGAAAGAGCCTTGGGGAACTCCACATATAACTTTGGTTGGCTCAGATGGAATGTTACCTATTGACACAAAAATACTTTCTGTTCTCCAATTATCTATTGAACCAGCTTAGTACTGGCCCACTGAGACCCACCCAGTTTTGTAGTAATTTGATCCAGTAAAACTAGCATAGACTAATAGTATTTCCACTGTGGATTCACATCAATATCATTGGTGAGAGCCGTCCAAGTGCTGTTCTCTTAGCTAAATTCCACCCTCATATGTGACCTGGTGTCGCTGCTTTATCGCAAACGGGTTTGTTGCATTTTGTGGTTGTTTTTTTTTCTTCTCTCACCCACTTCCTCTTATCTGTTTGCATTTGTGTGTGGTTATCGCTGGTATAGCTCAGGATAAAGCAGCCGTTGAACGTGTGCCAGTATCTTGATACTGCAATGCAGCACTCTTTGCTAATGTGTGAACATTCAGACGGTGGTGTAATCTCACATTGTGTTGCTTATTGTCACATCATCAAGGTTTGATTTAAAAAAATATGAAGCAGAAAATCTGAGAGTGGAAACAATTTGTATTTTAAAGAGAATAAAGTTTGTGATCAAATCAAATGAAGGGGATTTTAAAAAGTCCCACTGCACTAAAAATTGTGTTTTTGGTGTGTTTTTAACATGTTGTAGCATTTTTCTAATGATAGACATCTTTATGGCAACTTTATGGGTGGAAAGCTTTGATATTTCTCACCATTTTTGTTGCTCTCTAATGTTAGTGTGGCGTTGTGAGGGGCAGTAAGCTAGCGAGAGAGAGTATAAACAATGGCATTATGGGATGTAAGATGAGGCTTACTTCGGTGTGTATCTTTCTCTTTCAATATGTATCCTAATACATAAAAGATTCAATAAGCTTTGTGGTAACACGACACACTCCTATTCTTTGACCGAAATGGATACAATCTAAGTATTTATTATTGATTTTAGAAGTACTAAAAACGGTGCCTTTCAACAAGAAAATATATTGTTCTTACTGGCCTTTTTTAAATTTTTATCCCACAAAAACAAAATGTCTTTGACACAGCAGCTTCAAACATTAAAGCCTGATATTTTTTACCTTTTTATATTGTTTTGTTCTTTGTGGTTAAAAAAAATGGTGTTTGTATTGATTTAACCAATTGCAATGGAGCCGACTTGGTAAAAGATTATTTTTATTAGCATCTCACTTACATAAAAATGAAACATTATTAAAAAAAAGTACATTCTTTTCTGACGTTGTCTTAACTACATCATTTTTTGAATTATTTTGCTGAGCAGCTTTTTACAAGAGACTCATGTTCTCTACTAATGATGTTCATGACAAGACCCACTCTTTGGTATTTTTAGCATGTTCTCGTGGCATTTGTCTGATAATGGAGGACATATCTTAAGAAAATTCAGTTGAAAATTGCTTTTTTATTTCCATTTATTTATTCAACTTGTTGTGAATCAGCAGCAGACAAAAAAAAACCAAAAAGAAAGAAAATCCACTGGGTGGGCACCAAGCTCCCTGTTCTACCTTAACAAAGAGCTCTCGGCAATGGGGAAGGGGGCGTGGTTTCTCTATGACAGCAGTCCCGCCCATAACTCAGTCACAAATTTCTATTGAACTACTGCCGCTCTGCAGAAACTTTGTCCTAGAAACCAACAGTTTTTTTTTTTAATATATATATAAAATGGCATAATTACAATTAAAAGATCTCTTTGAAAATGGATCAAAAGATGAAGTGCTACATCTGTGTTCGCTGCCTGACGCACTCTTGCGCTGTTGGCTTAGAGTTTTTTCTGTCCTCATGTTGTGGTCATCCGATCTTCCATCTGTGCTGGAGCTGCTGTTATTATTGTATAATAATGGAAACCATTCTATTTCAGTCGTGGTAATGGTCTGTCTGACAGATAAAAGGAATCGCTAAATTTGTCTCAGCATCCCAGGAGCATTTAGACGTTCAGATCCTGAAGATGTTTACGGAAATGTATTTTTTTGTTGTTTTTCTTATACTTGATGCTCTGCTGCTGCAAAGATGCATCCTTATAATTATGGAATAAATTACATATTGTTTTACTGTAGTCAATATAGGCAATATTTGATTAAATATAATTAATGGGACCTTACTCCTGAAGAAACTGGTATTTTACTTTTTTATGTATTTATTTTGCTTTGTTTTCAAGAAGAAAGTAATTTTATTTATTAGGTCTAAGAAAAAGTCACTTTTAATACGAATTATATATATAATTCTTTGTTTTTTGTAATATTTTTATTTACTTTTTCATTCTTTTACATACTATTGTCTTTTTATTTCCTTTTTTTATTTTTTTTGCTTCAGTTCTAATAAAATATGAAAAATTTAACGTTTTTTTAAATAAATTAATTCAAAAGTGCATTTTTTAAATGTTTCAATTGTGAAAAAGTGCATTTTCTTTTAATAGTCTGTACTTCTCTACCACTTTTTCATTTTTGCGGTCTAAATTTTCCATCCATGTTTGCTCAGACGCCGTCCGTTTGTCCGCATGTCGTCTCCTTAGGTTTGGGTGTCATCGGTCACAGAAATCGGACAGGAAGATCTGAGAGCTGAAGACCTGGACACCTCTCCTGATGAACTCCACTTCATGGTGACCCCACCGAGCAATGGACACCTGGCTCTGAAGAGCGCCCCCATGAGGCCAGTGCTGAACTTCACGCAGGCACACATAGACCAGGGTCAGCTGCTGTTTGTCCACAAAGGTAACGACTGAAAGTCATTTTTAATAGTTTCAGGTTTATTGTTGGGCATAAAGTCATTGTAATTATAAAGTATTTGTAAAGTAGTTTCAGCTGAGAGTTTAATATCAAAACCAGGAACTATCAATCACATTATTTCATTGATTCTATTAGTTAACTTAAATTCAGGTTTTCCTCAAGAATCAGCTCGGGAAATAATTGTCTGGTTGGAGCTTCTAAAAAAATAAACTGAAATTATAGAATTTGGCAGTGTGAGGAGTTCTGTCAGAGTTCTCTCAGGATAATGTTTCTACCTGTTGTTTTAAAGTTTGGTTTGGGCCAATGGAAATACTGCATTTGCAAAATCCAAAGATCTTCAGCCTGTTTGTCCACCTGTTATTTACACAAACAGGAATTTGCTGAAGCTTCTTTAAAGACTCTCTCTAATCATCATTGATCTCTTCTAAAAGCATTCCTAGTGGTCTTTTAATTAAGAAGACTACTTTTCTTTAGACATTATCTCCATCATCCGAAAGTGTCACAAGAACATGTTAAAAAAATATACATATATATATATATATGGGTGTCATTTGGAGTGGGTCTTTGAAAGGTTCATCATAAAGATGTTGCTTTTACTTTGTAGTTTAAAAAAAAAGTTATCAGTTTTTCAGTAAATTTACTGCAGTTTAGATCAAAGAAATGATGATCCTCCACGACACAGAGGTTCTGAAACACCACAGCCTCACAGACCTGTTGACAGATCCTCCGTTAAAATGATGGATTCTCCTAATTCTCAGGTGCCATGTCTGGCGGATTCAGCTTCCAAGTCAACGATGGAGTGAACTTCTCTCCGAGGCAAATCTTCAGCATCACCGCCAAAGCTTTAGTTCTGAGTCTGGAGAAAAACGGCCCGCTCAAGGTGTTCCCAGGTGAGTCCTGCAAACTGGATTTGCTTGTTTCATCTGAATTTGTGGCCCTAAATATCAGTCCTGGACTGTAAGGAAAAGATTATTTTTACAATTCTTCTTATTTCAATTTTTACAAGAGTTTATAAGACTTTGTTAAACGCACAGCCTAATTAGTCTTAAGTAGGACAAACTTACTGAAATGTAGAATAGTCAAAGTGAAACAGAAAGGTCGAGCAGTCTGCTGATGTGACTTTATTGGGGTGTCGAGGTTTTTCCTATGTTCACGGGAATTCTTGACAATAAGTTAATTAAAGACTTCTACCAGACGTGGGTTTAATGTGGTTAACTCTGTTTCTGTGCTGACCTTCTCAGTCAGACTGCAGCTGTTTCCTATAAAGAAGTGAAACTGCACATTTTTATCTCACAGACTCTTTTTAGTGCTATTATTGCTGCAGAGCGGAGCGTGGACTTCCTTTGTGAAATCTCAAGCTGAGAAGTGAAATTGTTTTTTTTTTTCACTTTTATCTTCTTTAGCTAAAAATGTAACCCACTTCCATCATTCTAATTACACTACCCAGAATTCCTTTCCTTGAATAATTTAGCATCTTTCCATCTGTCAGTCATCAAACCTTTAGGTTTTTTCTTTGAGGGACTTTTTAGAGGCTACAAATAGTTCAACTGTGTGTTGTGAAGTACCAGGTTTTCTGTGGGCTGCTGGGTAAAAAAACAAAAACAAAAGCTGGATATTGTGAGGGTATTATCCAGAAACGCTGCATCACTATCTGTCCCGGCAGCCCGGTTGGACGAATGGAGACGGCACCCTCAACCAACAATCAGGGGGTGGGCTAAAAGTCTTTCTCACAGTGACGAGAAGATAAATGTTTTCTTTTTCCCTCATAAAGTCTAAAATTGTCTCAATCCTTCCCCAGTAAAGTAAAAAGAAAATAACTACTTTTTACCATGTGTTGCTCCACCGCATCAAGAGACAAACATCTTTTTAAAGCTGCTGGTATTTTTCTCTGCAATAACATTTCTTTGTTTTGGGGTTTAATGATGTTTCACTTAAACGGGTGACAATGGTAGAGCGGTCAACCTCTGTTTTAAAGATCCCAGGTTTGATTCCTGCCTTGATCGCCCATGTGTTGAGGGAAAAACTCCGAACCCCATATTGCTCCTGGTGGTTCTAGGTTGGTGCCAGTAGGTGTTTATGAGTAGCTGCGTTTCCATTAACTCTGAAATTTCGCAAATTGGAATTTCGATAATAAATTCTCTTAATGGAAACACCACAATTTTGAAAAAAAACATAAATTTTTCGATAACGTTTTTGCGCTTGGAGGAGTTGGTATTTGGGCCATATCGAAATAGACATGTGAAGTGTCTGTCCTGAGCGCTATAGCGGGCGCCACGAGAGGTCCCACGGCGTTCACAGCTCATTATAAGTTGTATATCATAGAGGATTGTACAGCTCCTCCATAAATCACAACCAGCGTTTCATTTTTTGCCACACTTTTCAAGTTTGCAGCCTGAATTAGATGCAGAAGTCTCCTTTAAGGACGACCGCGAGATCTGAAAAAGGAAATAAAAAAATCTCATTTTTTGTCGTGACAAAGACGATGATTTTGCTGCTTAAATTAAGGACGAATTCATTTCCTCCCGTTCTCCTTATCACCACCTTCCATCATTTATCAGCTGGCCTTTTTAAAATGATTCATGGCAGCAGCACAGCTGCAGTCAGTCGTCTTCTGCTGATGTCTCTTTTTCACTTTTCCCCTCGGTGGAATATTTGGGCTTTTTTAACGTTTTATTTGGGGTTACTGCTACAAACCATTCTGCAGTCGGATGGTGCAGTAAAAGTCTCTGATGCTTGAGTTACAGCTTCATTTCAGCACATCAAAAGGCTTTCCTTAGCCTCTTGTTTTGCAAGGATTGAAGTCAAAAATGTGTGAAGCAGTTTCATTGGGGAAATGTAGCCGATGTTTGTTTTCTCTATGTATTTACAGAGCTGTCAGCACATTCTCTGTCATTTATAATCTTTCCTCAGGCTCTTCCACGCCCATCACTAATGATGATTTACAAGCCGTGACCAATGACATGAGCAACACCTCGAACCGCATCATTAAATTTAATGTGATCCGGCCTCCGAAACTGGGACGTCTGGTGGGGAAGCAGCCTGACGGAGCCACAGTAGACATCTCCACTTTCACACAAGATATGGTGAGCCAGAACGACGCAAATCACAAAAACCATCCCTCCATCTGATAGATTTTCTTCCTCCGTGTGGAGAGTTGGCATATTACAGCAGAATGAATAATACATGTCCTGCTTTTTCTTCTTGGTCATAAAATGAGTGCTCCCTAAGCTGTTGCACTCTTTCATTATCAATTATTTCTAATGGGTTTTCCTCTGCAGTTCCGTTCTGTTGTCTGTATCTACTGCCAGTCAGCTAAACTCAGGTGGAGGTTTTCAGGTTTTAATAACTTGTGTTTTTTATGTATTTTCTGCACATAAGATGGTTTGAATCTCTTTTTAGATCTTCATCTGAGCATTTCTGTTCTCAGGTGGACAGGAAAGAGGTCGTGTACGTCCAGAGTGCCGTTGAATCGGTGGGTTGGGAAGCCATGGACTCCATGACCTTCTCTGCCGCGTCTCCACCTGCATCTTTGGATGGTCAAACCTTCAAAATAGAAATCTCCTATGAGAATACAGGACCTGAACGCAACACAGTCCTCCTCGCAAACACGGGTATGAAGGACAATGACCCTGAATTCCAGCAGCTTGTTAGTCTTTAGATCAGGGGGGTCCAAATTGTAGTTTAGTATAAGTTTTCCAACCAACCTGTTATTGAAGTTCTTTATTGGCTTAACAAACCTGATCCAGGTAATCAACAGTAGATAAGGCAGATTTCTAATTACATACAATTGATAATCATCTGCATAGAAGTGAAAAGCCATATTTCCTGCTTATGTAGCCAACTGGTAATACGTATAGGGAGGACAAAAGAGAGCCTAGGACTGAACCTTGAGGGACCCCCACAACAACAAGGGGGCTGAGAAGGACAACTGGTCCCCAAGACTGTGCAACACTGTGAACCCAGACATTGGTGCTTCTACCTAAAACTGCAAGCAGTGCCTGAAATACTGAATCTCTGAAATGTCAGTGTCCAGGACACGTTTCGGGATACAGTTGCAGAGAGTTTTTACTCCTTCTACAGCAGGAGTGTCCAGATTCAGGACTTGAGGGGCGCTGGCTTGCTTCTTTTGATTGATCTGGTTTATTTCAAGCATAAATTGGCAATACAAGACACAGATTTTTTAAACTCATTACAGAAATAATGAAATGTGTTGATTTTGGAAAAAAAAAACCCAAAGACTTACAAATGTTTGATTCATTAAATATACTAGCCGAGTAGAGTTTGATTGCTTGAAAAGGAGTGGGAAGAAGCAAACTTATATAATCCTACTCTAATTTTCAGCTTGTTTGAGCTAAACTGAGAAGTAAGAGTAACGCTTCATACTCTCTGTGTTTCAGGTGCCGAGGTCAAAGAAGGAGAGAGCGTCGTCATCGATAAAAACAAGCTGGACGCCTCTAACCTGATGTCCAAGCTGCCGACCCCGGACCGCAGCTCTCATGAAGCCTGGTTTCAGGTGACCTCTCTACCTGAACACGGCGTCATCGTCGTGGGCGAGAGAAACCTCACTAAAGAAAAACCCAACTTCTCCCAGTTTATCGTCAGCAAGTACGGCATCACCTACAAGCATGACGACTCCGAGAGCACGCGGGATTCCTTTGAGTTCAGTGTGTGGCTGAATCCCAAAGGCAGAACGGCACAGCGTCCTCAAGAGGACAAGGATGTTGTTGTGGAGCGTTTCAACCTCACAATCACACCGATCAATGATCAGCCTCCTCTGCTGAAAACCAAATCTCCCGGTCTCACAGTGGTGAGGGGAGATGTGGTCGTTCTGGGGCCTGAGAACCTTAAAGTCGAAGACTTGGACAATCCTCCGGAGGACATCCGCTTCTCAGTGATTAGCAAACCGAGCAACGGTTACCTGGCTGTGGAGGGAAAACTGAACGAGTCAGCAGGGGATTTCACTCAAGCCCAAATCAACAACAGAAGTGTCTTTTTCCTCCACGATGGGAGCTCTGGCTCGGGGGTGTTCTACTTCAGTGTCTCCGACGGTCATCACAAACCCATTTACAAACTCTTCAACCTGGAAGTGACAGAGATCTCCATCTCTCTGGTCAACAAAAGCAGGCTGTTGATGCAGCAGGGTGAGACCTCTGCCTCTTTGACGCATTACAACCTTGCTGCTGTGACCAATGGGAAGAACGCCACCATTCACTACGAGATCACAAAACCTCCAACATTTGGGAAACTTCTAAAGACCAACCAGGAGATCACCCGGTTCACTCAGGAGGATTTACAGGCTGGAACAGTGTCCTACCACATGACCTCCCTGTCCTCCTCTGAAGACAGCTTTGAGTTTAGCATCTTCACCTCAGAGGCTAATCTGACTGCTAATGTTTTCAATGTATCTGTCACCCCTTTGATACGTTTTACTCCAAATTTGAGGATCCCCAACGGAGTGACGTCCAAGCTGAACCCCAGTTTTGTAAATGTTTCTGAGCTGGCTGATATCAGTAACAGTGACCCTGTTTTCAGCATTATAACCCACCCTAAATATGGTAAAGTTGTTCAGACGAAACCAAAAATGGCCCCTAAAGTCCTGGAGTCTTTCACCTTTCAGGACTTGTTGCAACAGGAAGTGGCGTTAGAGATTAACGCTAATGTAAGTGGAGCTGAAGGGCTAAATGACTCGGTGGTATTTATGCTGAAAGCTGGTAATGTTCAACCTGCTAAAGGGGAATTTCACTTCACAGTGGTGCCGTATGACCCTGCACTGTTTCCTACCACAACGGGTCCAGTCTCAACCACGTCACCAGCTCCAAAGATTCCCATCAAGATTAGCTGGAACGGAACCGTTTCCCCAGCTCTGTCTACGGTTCTGCTCTCCACCCAACCCAGCAAGAATCAGCAGAAATTCAAAGGGCGCAACCGCTGGGGGAACTCGAACAGAACTTCTCTTTATAGCACGACTTTGGGCAAACCATCCCAACCGGAGGAGTTTCCCTTTCGAAACACGCCGGTTCGTGTCGAGTCCTACCCTCAAAAATCCTCCAATCCCCTTTTGGTGATCTTACCACTGCTGGCCCTTCTTCTGCTCATCATCATCTTTGTGGTTCTGGTGGTCTTCCTGCGACACCACAGACAGAGAAAGCAGAACGCTGCTTCCTCTCGTGAGCCCTCAGATCCGTCCTTTCAGAGCCAGTCTTACGTGGGGCCGTCTCAGAGGAGCGCCACGGTCCCTGAAGTAACCGTCACTCCTTTGAACCCCACAGGAAGCCCGATCCTGGACCGGTTCTCAACTCCAACTCAAGGCTCACCGTATAACTCTGCTGATTCAAATCTGCTCGTGAGCTCTTGGAGCAACGGCTCCACTGCAGCATCCTCCCAAATTATTAGAACTGCTACTCCAACCCTGCAGAGGAACCAGTACTGGGTGTGACATTCCCTCAAAAGCTGTGAGAACGGCGGCACAATCAAAGGAAATGTGAGCATACCCACTGAGGGCATTTCACTCTAAATCTGCAGATTGATGGAGATGTGCCATTACAAAGCAAGATTAACATTTTTGAGGTGGGCTCCACCTTTGTTTCTCTTTCAGTGTTTCTGCCGTGATCTCTGAGAAACCTTTAATATTAGTCCAAGAAGTCCACCTCTGAAAGAAACTGAAATATCATGAGCTCAGCATGTCTGTCACATCACTGTGAGAAAAACCTTCAGCTCCTCCAAGGTGAGGAGGAAAATGAAAAACTTTGCACACATTAGTTTAAAGCTACGTTCACTCCGGGCTTGGAAACGCTCATTCAAACCAAAGATAAGTCTATGTAAACGCACGTTTCAGGCTTCTGCGTTCAAAATTCCAACATTCACATGTTTTTAAAGGGTAACCAAACACTGTTGACTTCTGTAAATGAGGCTTTAAAAGTGCTCTGTTGCCACGTTATTGACAATTTAAACTAAACGTGTTCAATTCCTGAAAATATGGTCAAAAACCTTATGTGTGCTGCCCCCTACAGGTTGAAACAATGTATTACAGTTGATTTTTTGTGATTGGTCGATTGGTGTAAGTCCCAGAAGTTTCACGTCATCATGCTCTGCAGCTCCAGTATAAAAGCTCCGCCCATCTTTGATTATGTAACGGTTGGTCGTTATTGTGTTAGCGTTAGCATAACTCGTAGGTGTTTTGCCTTCGGCTGTCAAAAATCGACTGGCTTGCACAGCTTTCCAGAGGACTTGGAAGTTAGGCCACAGTGGTTTGGTGCTACTGGCACTGAACCCATCCTGGTGATGGGATTTGCAATGAACGTTTCAGTTGGGATTGTTTGCTAATAAGTTAGCCATTATTAGCTTATGATGCTAGCGTCATTTTACCACTGAGACATGGGTGCGCTTTGGTCTAGAGGAGAAAAATCCTCAAGGGAAAGTTCTACTCTCCACATTGAAGAGTCAGAGTGACTATGTTACCTCAAGCTAACCTCACTGTCAATCACAGTTCCAACCCACACTTACCCCCCCCAACCTTTTTTTTTTTTTGCATTTTTCAAATTTGGGCTGCAAGTGGATTCTGCCTCCAACTGTCCTGTTGTGTTACCCTTTAAATCCATTTTTCGAGCTCTGTGTGGCCATCAAACACATTAAAAGTTGACTTGAGGCGTGGATCTGGTGGTGACCTATGGATGGGATCCTTTTCAAAACAGAAAAGTGGTCATGAAGGAAAGATTAGTCATTTCAGTTTGGGTCCAAACTGATTTAAATGACACATAGTCTTTCATATATCGGAGCAGAGCTGTAAAAGAAAAAGCTTAGAGCAAGATTCTCAAGATTTGCACCGCTAACGTCTTCCAATCGGGTAGCGACAGTCCAGTGTGAACACAATGGTCTAAAAAATGTGTGTTCTTGAACGCGTCAGATTCCCCGTGTGAACGTAGCTTAAGAATAGCTGGTTGAAACCGTCCTGTTATCGTTGGAAGACTGTAACTACAACGGTTAACATTCTGGTACTCATCTCCTCTAACATCTCTTCGTGTCGGGGAGTTCTGCTGCCTCCTGTGAATGAAATCATTTCTTTTTTTAAGGCGGATGCATCCATTGTGAAATTCTACTCTGCAATATTTAAAGCACAACCACAGACTGTTGAAGAACCGGTTACCCAGCTGCACTCTCAGTGTGATGAACACAATGCATTCACTTCAGAGTTTACACAGCTGGCATGAACAGGTTCTTAGCTGCGTTTGTCCTGCCTCCATTGTGGAGTGGTCCTCATGCATGTTCACTGAAGCTTCACTCCTTAAGTCTTTTTTCTTAGGCTGAATGACTGAGACCCACACTGGAACAGAGATTTATCATCTAGTTCACTTGATTGTCCGGATTTATTTGTGCATTTTACTGGAAGTTGGAGTCACTTTTGTAAGCTCAGGTATTTGTTAACAGTTACTTCATGGTTGTGCGTGTCGGCATGAACCTTGTGAAAGTGCCATTTCTGATGGCCGCTTTTCAGAATGACGTGCTCTGTACCACTTTTTTTTTCACAACTACTGACTGAATCACAAAGTAAACACAATAATAGTGTATTTTTCATTTTATTCAACATTGTATTTTTATATTTAAAAAATGCATGTAGGCACTGATTTTAAGGTATTCAACCATTTTTTGATTTCAAACTTGAGAATGATGAATGATCATTTTTCTGTTCAAACGTCATGACAGAAAAGTAGAGCTGCCACTAACCATTATTTTATTAGTTGACTAGTCACCAGTTATTTATCCAGATTACTCGACTAATCAGGTCCTGCGCAAAGTGGATGTAAAGCCCACATCATATCCATCATTAGCTTTAAACCAACTAAAAATAAAGACAATTAAGATGATCATTTACTAAACTTTAAATGAATCGTGCAGCCTCTGTCCTTCATTAGTTTCTTAAAACAAGATTAAATCAAATTAGAGAGAGATAAGGAACGAACTTTCCATCTAACCCGTTTTGACAGGTGACCTTTGACCCTACACCATCCATCAGTTCATTTTGTCAGTTTTATATGTAAATGGTATAGAGGGTCAAAGGTCACCTGTCAAAATGAGTTTGATGGAAAGTACATTCCTAATCTCTCTAATGAGTTCGGCATCCAAAACATGGAACTATTTTTCACAAAAAATAAAATGTTGGTCCCAACGACTCAAATAATGAAAAAAAGTAATTTTTTTGGTGCTGAACGGTCCCAACTTTGTTCAACTTTACTACACTCTGACTCCATGTAATATAAAGTAACGATTAATCAACTATTAAATTAGTCGTCGTCTATTTTAATAGTCGATTAGTCGTCAATTAGTCGACTAATCGTGGCAGACCTACTGAAAAGTATTTTTTAAGGTGATAAAAACAAGCTGAAAGCAATGCGGAGTTGTATTTAAGTTCCTGCTGATGTTTTTGACTCCGTGGACTGAAGGTCACGCTGCTATAAAGTGTCAGTTCTGCTGCTGTGACAATCTGAACATTCAGAACCCCTTCTGTAGTTCCCGTAGCCTTCAGTGTATTCCAGTGTGATCTAAACGATGTATCTTGTTATGTAACAGAAGTGTCATATTTATTAATACTTTTATTTTGAATAAACAGAACAATGGTTATCAACGCTGTGAGTTCTCACACATCTGTTCTCCTCTTTCGGATCATTTTTTATATTTCTCAAAGATCATTTGACTGAGTTTCTCCAATTTCCTGTTGCATAATTTTCTCAAAAATGTCATTTTTTGCTTCCATCTCACCAGGAATTGTTTGATTAAATCAAATGTATCTCCAAAAGTTCCTGTGAGTCCTCATGAAGTTAACATGTGATGTGATTTTGGGAAAGAACAAACAACTTCTTGTGTAGCTGAAGTCGTAACTGCAGGGAGTCGACCCAAGCAGCTGTTTTTGTATCTATGAGAGAAGCAATTACATGTTTTTTTTTTTTCTGACACTGGGGCAGTGTGGGCGGCACAGAGGTTCACCTCCCAGCTGCAAAAGTGACTTGTTTCTCAATGAGACTGTCAGAAGCATTTCATCAGTTTTACTTCTTTTTTTTTTTGGTTAAAATTGTGTCATTAAAGATTTAGCTAAGAATAAAAAATCTTTTTAGCTCAGAAAATGGATTGCATTTGATTGAGGAAATATTTGGCAGATTTTTCCAAATTGCAGCAGTGATGTGTCATGATCCTTTCCTTATTCAGGAAACCCTGTACACGTAAACGTGACACTTGGGGTCATCTGGGCTTATTTTAAGCACAAAGAACATTTTAGGAACAGCTCTTAAAGTGGATTTTTGCCTAATTAAATGCGGCCGTCAAACTACAATGGAAAAAAGTAAACTCTGTTACTTGTGTTTAGTATGATACATTTTCTTTCTTCAACAGCTCATCCTGAAAACTCTCTGACTTGGAAAGATGTTTTAAAAGCTCAAAGGTAACATCATTCATAGAAGACAGGAATTCCCTGTTCTGTGAGGTCATTTCCAGATGTAAGATGTTTTTAGCGTTATGATTAAAATTCTCTACAACAAGTTGGACTGGATTTGCACGCCTTCTGTGTTTTTCATTTTTGGGATTTTTATAAGTCTATTATTTATTTCTTAGAACATGAGAAGTCGGCGTTTGAGCTTCCAGTTGAGGACGGCTTCTTTTCTAAACAGCTTGCAGGCTTCTCTCCTCATCTTATCAAACTCTGCTCCAGAAGTTTGGTCCAAACTGTCCGTGAAGGCGAGCCGACTGACTCCAGCCTCCTGCAGAAGCTCAAGCTTTGTACCACTTGGTGAGTTGACCGTTCATGTCCCAATAGTTTTAGCACATGCCTTCAACCGCCTCCCATCCCAAGCCAACACATCCTTCTGATCCATGGAAAGGCAATTCATCCCGACTGCATGGGAGGAGGCCCAACCTCCAGGTGCTCGCCAACCAGTGACTGTATATAAGAAGTGGACTGAGAGGCCCCTCCCCCTTATTGTTTCAAACAGGAAGTACAGTAAAAACAGCTATTCTATTGTCAGAATAAACACTTGTTTCAGTTTCAGGTTTATACACACACATTTCCAACCTCATCCTTTCCAGAACATCCAAACGTACACCCACGGGTAGGAGGACTTGGCTTACTCACAAAACTCTTAAGTATTAGAAGGAGGAAACCAGTTAAAAGGAAAACGCTGACATGCTTTAAAGTCTGGCAGGAAGTGGTCACATGTTGATCATTCAGAACTGCGAGAGTTGAAGTTCCCTCACCTTTGCTGTCTGCAGCGGTGAGGAATGCTGTCATTTTTTCACTTCAACATTTGAGTTTTACCGCTGAAAAGCAGCAATAGTAACGGTGTGAAATGAGACTCAACAAGAGATGAGAATCTGACTGGCCTCACATATTAAACTGCTGGGAGATCATGGTAATTTGTGGATCTGCAGGCCAAAGAACAAAAGCTCTTTCTGAGACGAAGCTGCAGACAATGCCGCCTTGCCTCATTTGTTTTAACAGGTTCCACACAGAAAAACCCAGATGGGTTATTAAGTCGCTTCCACCTCCAGTCAGATTTTATAATGACTATATTCTGAAAAGATTTCCGTCTGAGCAGCAGTAAAAAGCGTCGTAGATCCAAAAAAGTCATTAAAGTGTCTCTTAGTTGGTTCCTAAAAGCTCATCAAGGCGTTTAAAATTCTACACGGGGTTTTAGAATCTGACATGCTGGTGCTGGAAGGCGTAAATACTTTTTTTTTTTTTTTTTTTTTTCAGGACAAATTCTTGCAGCGTAAGGCAGAGAATGACCTGAAATAAAAAGGCGTCCTGCTTTATTTTTGTTGATATTTCTGCATTTTCTTCGAATTTTTGATTGCTTTGCTTTGCACAGAACTAATGTGATCTTAAAAGGCGTTAAAAAAATGCAAAATGAAGCTATTGTGACCTTTTAAATATTAAATGCTTTAATTTTGTTTTGTAGAGGAAAGCTTTAGCAGATTTCTTTTTATTACATACGTTTCCTTCACTTTAACGAAACACTTCTTTCATTTTATGTTTTTAAACACCTACTCAGATGAATATTGTGGTTTTAACATGTTTTGTGGCATTGCTTGTTGCATTGGTAATGTGAGGGGCTGTGAGCTAGGTGGGAGATACTGTAAACCAAAGGATGATGGGAAGTAGTGGCAGGCTCACTCCACGTCAAAAGTCCCAGCCACCACTCAGAAGTGAATTTTTAATGAACTGCCACTCTGCATAAACTATGTTCTAGAAAACAATTCACAATTTTTTTTAAATTAGGCTAAAAATGTCAAAATCATAATTAGAAGACCACTGGGAACACTTTTAAAAAAAAATCAAAAGATAATCGGAAAGGAAGTATTATGACTGGATTTTTTTTTCATTCTATTTATTTTCTAAAACTTACGTTTTTATAATTAAATTCCACTTTTTTACTTCAGGAATTTCCTAATTTACATTTCTCAGACGTTCAGTTAAAGCAGCACTTTGATTAATTTCCTACAATCTCTTATGCATCTCATTATATTTTCAGTCCATAATTTGACATCTGTCGGTCTACTCATTTAAAGGCTCATAGTGTCATAACCAGATTATGAAACATGGAGAAACGGCCGGAACATCTCAGTCATTTTCCCTGTTATTGTAAAGGTTTAAACATTAGCCTTCATGCTCTGTAAATCAACCATGTGGGAGTTCTGAACAGTGAAGGAGCAGAAAGAAAGTGTGTTTGTTTTAACTTTGGAAGGGGTCGAGGCCGTGTGAGCGGAGTTTTCAGCCGGGTCAAACAAGGCCGGTGGATGGGAGTGGACCAAGACTGTGGTTAGTTGATAAGCGACTTG
>NC_050520.1:6460889-6461261 GCF_002922805.2 Oryzias melastigma
CCTCACATATTAAACTGCTGGGAGATCATGGTAATTTGTGGATCTGCAGGCCAAAGAACAAAAGCTCTTTCTGAGACGAAGCTGCAGAGACAATGCCGCCTTGCCTCATTTGTTTTAACAGGTTCCACACAGAAAAACCCAGATGGGTTATTAAGTCGCTTCCACCTCCAGTCGGATTTTATAATGACTATATTCTGAAAAGATTTCCGTTTGAGCAGCAGTAAAAAGCGTCGTAGATCCAAAAAAGTCATTAAAGTGTCTCTTAGTTGGTTCTTAAAAGCTTATCAAGGCGTTTAAAATTCTACACGGGGTTTTAGAATCCGACATGCTGGTGCTGGAAGGCGTAAATACTTCTTTTTTTTTTTTTTTTTT
>NC_050520.1:6461323-6473364 GCF_002922805.2 Oryzias melastigma
CTGAAATAAAAAGGCATCCTGCTTTATTTTTGTTTATGTTTCTGCATTTTCTTAAAATTTTTGCTTTGCTTTGCACAGAACTAATGTGATCTTAAAAGGCGTTAAAAAAAAAGCAATGCAAAAGGAAGCTATCTTTTATATATTGAATGCTTTAACTTTGTTTTGTAGAGGAAAGCTTTTGCAGATTTTTTTTACCTTTACTTTTACGAAACACTTCTTTAATTTTATGGTTTTAAACACCAACTCGGATGAATATTGTGTTTTTAACACCTTTTTGTGGCATTTTAAATTATTTGGAATTAGGAGAAGACACAAAAATGCAGTTGTAAAAAGCCATAAACATTTATATAACATCTCTGATGTCACTTCTGGAAAACCTTGAAAGTGTGATGTAAAACTACTACAGCAAGCCACCAGCTACCTGTTCCACTTTTAGACGATTAGATTCATGGACGTCTGCGTTTTCCTTGTCTGGGCTGAAATCTGGCTCTAAACTGTGCGAGCTCAAATATTGCTCACCATTCTTGTTGCATTGGTAATGTGAGGGGCTGTAAGGTAGGTGGGAGAGACTGTAAACAAAAGGATGATGGGATGTAGGGGCAGGCTCACTTCGTGTCAAAAGTCCCGCCCACCACTCAGAAGTGAATTTTTAATGAACTCCTGCCACTCTGCAGAAACTATGTCCTACAAAACAATGCACAGATTTTTTTAAATTAGTCTAAAAACATAAAAATCATAATCAAAAATCCACAGGGAACACTTTTAAAAAAAGATCAAAAGATAATCGGAAAGGAAGTACTATGACTGCAATTTTTTTTTAAAGAGAACAATGTTCTTTCATTCTGTTTATTTTCTAAAACTTAAGTTTTTATAGTTAAATTCCACTTTTTTTGCTTCTGAAATTTCCTAGTTTACATTTCTCAGACGTTCAGTTAAAGCAGCACTTTGATTAATTTCCTACAATCTCTTATGCATCTCATTATATTTTCAGTCCATAATTTGACATCTGTCGGTCTACTCATTTAAAGGCTCATAGTGTCATAACCAGATTATGAAACATGGAGAAACGGCCGGAACATCTCAGTCATTTTCCCTGTTATTGTAAAGGTTTAAACATTAGCCTTCATGCTCTGTAAATCAACCATGTGGGAGTTCTGAACAGTGAAGGAGCAGAAAGAAAGTGTGTTTGTTTTAACTTTGGAAGGGGTCGAGGCCGTGTGAGCGGACTTTTGAGTCGGGTCAAACAAGGCCGGTGGATGGGAGTGGACCAAGACTGTGGTTGGTTGATAAGCGACCTGTGTATTTGTGTGTTAGTGTGTGTTTGCGTGATTAGGGAAAATAACCCACTGTGGTGCACTTCCAGCAGGTCTGACTCACAAATGTTTCACCTACAGATGGGAGAGGATTTTATGTCCCACTCGTCAATATAAATATTCAACATACAAAATGCTAAACATCTAATTTCTGACTAAATTTATTAGACTAAAAACTAAAAGTAAAGAATACTTGAAAATATTTTTAAATACCAAATAAGTTTAGAGAACCCCCTAAAATGTCCAAATAAAATCTTAAATAAAATGGTTACAATTAAATTGATTTTTTAAAATTGTTTTATTTGTTATTTGTTGAAACTGTAGAAAAATTTGTTTTAATGAGCAAAATATTAACAAAAAAATGTCTTACAAAATGCGTCCAACCCAATTATCATAACCTTTTATTTATAGTAGAAGAAGAATATAACGGAGAATCATATGCTGGACGTGACATCAATAATAGGTATGTCAATAAGTAAGTCTTAGTAAGTCTATTTATACAGCATGTTTATCTTAGATTGAATGTCTCAGTCCACCCCATGCTGTTACCCATGTAATCTAAATAAGACCATTCTTATTATTTATATTAAACTGCAGTCACATAACCCAGAATGCCACCACACGGCGACCTGAAATTAAGTTTTTCACTAATTTGGCTGGTGGCCACGCTGCGGTACGGTGACTGGACAATTTTTTAAAAAATCGGTCATGGGCTGCCCGGGCACATTTGGAGGTCACACGGTGGAGGTCCAGTGGCAGCCGGGTAGGAGCAAGGCAGAAGCGCAATAATTGACTGAGGAACCCAAAACGATCGATTTCCAACTGCCGCCCTCCAGCCACCTCCCTGCCCCCGTGCTGCCGCTCCACCGCCACCGTCGGATTGTTAAAAATCGTACGGTATCAGTACATCCACTCAACGAGGGCTGAGGATTCTGACGATCCCGGCCAACGTGGGTCCAAATGGGGAGACGGCATTGATGCTGCACAAAACTCATCATGGCGTTGATAGCACCACAGCGACTCAGAGACCTGCATATTGATGAATTGTGGTTGATGTAGATAAGAAGACAGAACATTGTTCTTCTTTAGGAAGGCTTTTGTCTAAAAATGTGTACATTGACAGGATTATTATGTGTGCTCAACATCTGAGTTGTGGCGAATCGCCCACTTTCTGGGCTACCAGGCGGCCGGTGGCACTTGATGTGCTCGGCCGTCGTCCGTTGTCATTTACCCATCGTCCAATCAGAGCGATCCGGCTTCCACCCGATTTCATAATGCCGCCATCCCTGATGCCCGTCTACATTCATGACCATGCCAAGGATTTAAAAAATAAAAATTGGGCACCGGCACAAAATCTTAACGATTCTCCCGATTACTCTTCATTGCGGTGATGGGAGTTATATTTTTGACTGTAGCAGAATTATTTTGAATTTTTATGCCCAAATGTCCTCCAATTCTGTAATCCCCCCTAAAAATAACCTTAGAATATCCTTACTCATCATTAACGAGGATAATTTCCTTTTTAGCAATATTTTTTTAAACAATTGTAATATTAATTCAATAAATAAAGGAAGAAAAAGCTCTCATTGTTGCTTTCCAACTGTTCTGATCACTAAACATACACCTAAAAATAGTTTTAAAGCCAACAAAACTGTCATGAAGACACATAACGAGGTTTGTGATTGACACACTGGAATGAATCTCTCTCAGGACGTGTGCGAGAGCTTGAAAGCGGCCTCCTTCCTGGTTGTTCTCACTTGTTTATTGTAATTAGAGCTGCGTATGAAACTCCCTAAAGGGGGAAGGGAGAATGTTCACCCCCCCAAAAAAAGAGGAAGAAAAGGGGCATGTTGTGTGTTTGTGTGTTGTATGTGTGTGTTGGAGGGCATCCAGAGAGGCGGGGGTGGGAGTCAGCATTTTTTCAGGCAACATGAATGAGGCCCCGCTGGCGAGGGCTTCCTGTGTGAGGGCCATAAAAACAAAACCAGAGCTGCAGACTGCACAGCGCCCACATTCCTGACCCTTCTGTCAGGTACGGCGCTGCTGTCCTCCACTTTCACTCAGGAAACAGGACGATGCACTCCACGAAATGCACAAAATGTCATTGTTTTTATGCAAATATTTAACTTGAAACATTCACCATTACAAAGAAACCGTCAGAAATGACATAAAAGAACTAATATAAGCAAGTAATTGTATTTAAATATTTATTAGAATAACTTTGATGCACATTCATGCATCAAAGTGGAAAAAAATAATAGTTTATGGCTGACTTCCTGGTTGAAGCTGGTTTGAAAACAAAAATAAGGGAACTCAGGGGAGTTTACCACTTTTTAACAATACACATGGTAAAACTTTAAACCAAAACAAACATACAGTTTACTTCCTTCAGTGTTTTCATGTCTGGTTAAGTTTATGATGACTAAACTGGAATGAATTCTTTCAAATGTTGTCATTTTGTTCCTTTTCTGGAATTGTGCTCACATTGACAATGACGAATTTTAGCTCTGAAATAACAATCTAAAAGAACTCCCAGGAGGCATTTACCACATATTATCTGCACAGGTGTCAAACTCCGTGTTTAGAAGCTTCTTATTGGCTGAACCACCTGATCCAGGTAATCAGCATCAGCAGCAGATGAGGCAGGATTTCTTAAAAAACGGCCCTCAAGCTCTGGAGTCTGAGACCACAACTAGAAGTTTAAATGTTAATTGAAACTCATGAACTGTTGTTTTTTTTTTTTTTTTTTCTAATAGAATATAGTTATTAGTTAATTATAAAAGTTCCTCTTTTGTTGAGATTAAAATTTAGATTATGTTAATTATTTTTGTTAAAAGAAACAATTTGGATCAAAGTAAAAATATAAAAAGTTATTTAAATTATGTTATATCAGTAATCCAATTCAATTGATTTTTTTTGTTTGTTTGTTTGATTGATACCCAATAACCAATAACAATGGCTGTTGAGCTAAAAATTGGCTTCAAATCAAATACAACTTTTGATTTAAGTGATGAAAAATGCTCCTAAATGCAGTCAATGCTCAAAGATCCACTCCAATCAAAATGGTGTTTTTGGTGTTTTTAACATGTTTTTGTAGCATTTTTCTCATAGAGTTTGAAAAAACTCAGGTTTGTGACGCAGCAATTGCCAAAATCTCCTTTCTCTGCTACTATTCTGCCGCAACCAAAGTATATAGTAGTTAGAGTGAGACTTTACAACATTTGTGGGTTTCCTGTTTTCACACATGACCTACAGGGTCACACTTCATGTTTTGACCCATCTCAAGCTGTTTTTGGTTCAGTAACTCTGAGACACAAAATGTGTGATGATGCTTTAGTATTCGCACAACCAAGAGTCAATTATCACCCTGTTGGATTCCTTCAAATCTACCATATTTTGATCATCTATCCATTCCCCTCCAGAATGTTTTTTTTTTTTTTGCATAAACACGTGCACAGCACAAAAGTCAGGAGTTTTCCTGCAGAGATGCACTGTTTTTTTTCCAGAATGATTTCCTCTTGGCTTGTGGTTTGTACACAGACTTCCTGCATGCATGTCAGATTGATCTGAAGCCGTCCCAGAGGTGTAAATGAGGATGTTGTTTGTTGTCATTTCTGATGCACTCAGTTACAATGCATAACAACAAACAATAAAACATCCGCAAATTACCTTCTTTTTATGCTGATGGGTATTCTTTAAACTGATGTTCGCACCAACATTGAACGTTATATTTCAAGCTACATTTACATCGCGCTCATCAACGCGCCTTCAAGTCACCACTTTAATTTAAAGTCTATATTTGGGCTTCTGTGTTCAAAACTCTTGTATTCACACATAACTTAGAACATTTTTTAGGACAGTTTTGGGGCTCTACATACAACCAGGTCGAACTTTAATCAGTCAGATTTGGTAGTGCACCACGTCAACATTTCGCACCAAGACTCTTCCAACTGTAGGTGGCAGACATGAGCTAGAGTGAAAAAGAAACTAAGAAGAAGAAGCCCCTCCCCTGATCATCCAGGTATTTGGGTATTGATCCGATACTAGTCAATATCGATATTTATCATAAATGTAGTGGGTGTGAGATGAACCTCAGAACCTCAATTGTTTTTAATACCTGAGAATGTTTTTTTGTAAGTCTCACTTTTTTAATTAAAATGAAAAAAATAAATAAAAAACAGAAACATATTTGGTGTTTTATTTTGAAAAACCACATGGGACTTTAGCTAAAGCAGGACTCTAGAAAAATATACCGTAATAATTTCTTAAACCAAATACTTTTCAGCTACCCAAAGAATACAGAAAAAGGATAGTTCAGCTCAGACTATTCTAAGCAGGTCTAGTTTATTTGTTTGGTGCTCTGTCTATGGGTGTGCCGGAGTTATTGTGTATGTATATTAAGAGATCTGCTGTGTTATTTCAAAACATATCATTGCTTAGTTTATTAAATATAAATTAGACCAAAACGTGTGAACATTTTTAGATGCGTAGGAGACTATTTGGGTGCACAGTGGGAATTTCAGTGCTTGGAACAGCATGACTGAGCCTTTTTTCAGTGTTTCAGCCTCGTCTTCCTGGGTAGGCGTGGAGCTGCTGCGGTAAAGGTCAGTGCATGATCTCATGGGAGCTGTTAGCCGGGCCTTCTTATTCGTCTGTTTCACTTCCTGTATGCCGAAAATTGATTCTTGATGCCATGCATTAGAGCAAACTTGAGCTTATATGATCTTATATATGGCTATAGTTTAGTCTGAAAGACTTTAGAAACTCATGGTATAGGCCCTTTAAGGAATGAAAGAGTGCAGTACATCTAACCAAGCAGAGAGCCTTCGTCAAACGTCACAACACTGACTATAATCTAGTTCAATCATCAGATAACATGATTGTAATTCATCCATCCATCTTCTTGACCGCTGTGTCCCTTTCGGGGTCGCGGGGCGCCGGAGCCTATCCCGGCTACTGAAGGGCGAAGGCGGGGTACACCCTGGACAGGTCGCCAGTCTGTCGCAGGGCCTCAATCACACACACATTCACTCTCACATTCACACCTAGGGGCAATTTAGAGTCACCAATTAACCTATGAAGCATGTTTTTGGACGGTGGGAGGAAGCCGGAGTCCCCGGTGAAAACCCACGCATGCACGGGGAGAACATGCAAACTCCACACAGAAAGGTCCCAGCCGGGATTCGAACCGGGGCCTTCTCGCTGTGAGGCAAGAGCGCTAACCACTTGCGCCACCGTGCAGCCCGATTGTAATTCAGTGAACCAGAAAAAATAAGGAAGTTGAATGTAACGCACCGGATGAATCCCTTCTGTACATATCTGTGTGGAAAATTCCAAGTGTAACATTATTATTTGTTTAGTTTGCATTGGACCTGTTGACTTCAAGCCATCTCACGCAATGAAAACATGATGAAACAAACATGATGTTTCAGAGCAGGGTTGTATTACATGTAAAGCAGGTATAACGGATGGGTGAGGCTGTGAGGTTCTTTCCCTGTGATACGGAGAATTAGACCAGATTAGAGTCTTGTTGTGAGGCACCACATCTGCTCCTGGATCTGTCAGCTGGGTCAGACCGGTTCTTCCCCAGTCTCGGTATCAGATCAAACGCTGTAGTGCGGGCCAGGCTGTAATTGAAAACACATCCAGCCCACATTCCGTTTTCAGCCTGGAATATGCTGAGTATGGGCGAACACCTCGCATTCCGACTGCATGAACTTGGAAGACAAAGCTCTCCCAGCAGTCTGAAGTTTTGTCTGTTGAAAGCGGTGAAGAGCAGGAGGAACAAAATCAAACACACGTGGCTGACCTGCACTCGTCTCTTCTTCTTTGAATATATTCTTTATGTTGCACAAGTCGTTCTCTTTTACCTTTAATCATACATTTCATTCCTCAGTTCAAATTATATAAATTCAGACTCTTTTTGTCTGCAGAGGTTAGAATGTTAAACATAATCAGTTACATGCACCATCATTCAAATAATTTCAAGTCAGCAATATTTTTTATAGTGCGATCTACACAAACCCTCATTTAATTCTATTTACCTTAACGAGGTTCAGTGGCATTAATGTTTTATGAAATAGTTTTTCTACATATCTATAATATTTGCTTAACGTCTCACTTTTAATAATACTCATACAGGGCAGCAATTGTTTTTGTATTTTTGCTTTTTATGTCCAGTTTATTCTATATAGCAGTGGTCCCCAACCACCGGGCCGTGGACTGGTGCCGGTCCGTGGACCCTTGCCACTGGGCTGTGGATTAGATTATACCCTTTTTTATGAGACTAAAATCTTACATTTTGAATATCGACCGGATTCTCTTGATTAGCTTGAGCGCTAACAGCAGTTTGGGGCGTGTAACAACAGAAAAGTTGCATGCGGAACCTTTCTTTGCAAATGGACGGAATAAGTCCAGGAACGAAAGAACAGGCGATTCCCACTCACCGCGCCTGTTTGCATAAAGAGGTGACTGTCATGAAGGGATCATAGAAATGCTCAAACAACATCATCCATTCAGATGCACATTTCGGATAAGTTTAAACTTTAAAATCCAAAAAAAAACTTATATAGCCTCACTTACAACAGAATTGCCTTTTGCATTGTGAGTTTAATAAGCTACATTTTGAAAAATGTTTTATTGCAAATCTCTGAATAGTCAAAATCCGACATTTATTTCTCAGAAAATGTCAGTTTATTGAACATATTTTGTTCTTTTTATGTTTATAAATTAAATCCTTTTGGGCTAAATTAAAGTTGTGGTAGGTCCTCTTTAAGTGTCCATGGTACTCTGTGTTTGTATGTGTGTTTTTATATATAACACATAAGTGTTTTTATCATTCACAATCTACCTCAGAAACGTGTTTCTCAGAAAGTTTTAATTAGGAAACAACAAAAAAAGAATTGTTTCTTTGAATAGATTCTGATAAACCATAAGGAGTCGAGCAGAATGACCCCTTAAAGTACAAAACAGACTTACAATACATCTACAAAATTGTATGCACTTTCTCCAGGAGTGCGTTCAGCATTTGTTTAATTTTTGAAAAAGTTGTAATTTTGTCCACTCTTAAAGTTTTTCAGTTTTTTCAGTTTTTTGTTTTGCCAAGACACATTGTCCAGGTCTCTGAAAGGACTGTTTTCTTCCTCATTTCAAAATCAAATCATTACAAAAGGAAATATGACGGATGACAGGATTGTGGCGTGCCTCGGGGCGTTTCCTGACATTACTCTGCAACACTGGAAGGCTTTAATCAGCTGAGGAAATGAGAGGAAGTCGGGTCAAGACCACAATAATGTAAAATGATGTCATTAGAATGAAAGATGGAGGCTAGGAGATACGAGCTGTAGTGGCAGAGAACTGGCAGCTGAGAATTACGTAGTTTCTTGGTTTCTTTGTGGAATCAGATCTGGGTGTTGCACAGGATGGGTGCAACAGGAATTGGGTAAACACCGGCCCCAGGATCTTGAGACACCGATTCGCTCATTCTAAAAGTGGTAAAATCCACTTTTAGAAGCACTCATATAGAGCTCATATACTTGTTTTTGAGATGTTTCTGGGTTACATTCTGTGAATTCCAGAGAGTCTTTGTGATCCGAAAAGAAGGAGAGACGACTCTCATTTGAAACCAGATAAAATACACTTCTGTGGACATGTGATGTTTGCCATTAGCGATGAAATTCAGTGGCTTCTCTGCTGACTCCCTCTTCTGCAGGAAACCAGATTTTGCCTGTTTTTAACTCGCTAACTTTGTTATCAGGATGCAGAATGTGGGAGGTATTTGCAGTTCTGCTGCGGCTGCTGGTTTGAGACACTCGGCGTTTGTGTCTGAGGAATGTAAGCCGCCGCTGACACGACGCAAGCCTCATTAAAGCTCTGGAACGAGCTTTGCTGCAACACCACTTTTTGATGGTGGATTAGACAAGCAACAATCATGTAACACTGAACTGCGACAAATGTATCATAATGTAAATGTAACACAAAACTACTGTGTTCACAAGTGAAGCTTCAGGCCGGGAGGGGGTGGAATGTAAAACAGGGGACCCATTTCCTGAGGCACTGACAGTGTGGACAGAAAACCTCAGGGATGAGAATACTCCAGGCTTTGTGTGTCTTCTCCAAGCAATGAATGACAAGAGATCATAGCAGGGACAAAAATGTGAAATAATGTCTGGAAGTGACGTTTTTCACATTTGTTGAATCTCTGAATCTTAAGTAAGTTGTAAAAAATGGTGATGAAATTTTTACTTGCTGTCAGGGGAGGCAAGCGAGGCTGTGCCTCTCCAGCAAAATATAGCTTAAAAAATACATAAATTAAGTAAGATGATTAAACTTTTTCATGATTAAAAATTAAATCAAAAATTATTTTATGAATACCTTTTTCTGTGTAGGGTTTTAAAGTTTATTCGGTTAAAAAAAAAAATGTACGAGTTTCCTGATCAAATATACTAGAAATCGGCAGGTGAGGCTGGAAGGGTCCCGCTTCCCTTTTTCTGCCACACTAACTGGAGCTGGAGCTGACACATGCCCTTTATTGTTTCGGTCTATCATCATAAAAGATGCTTTATTTTTTATTACTTCATTTTTCTATTTCTCGCTGCGTGTGTGATTACACAGGTGCCAGTTTATGACTCATTTAGTCTTTTTATCTGCTAAAAATGCTCTTTAGAATTACACTAGGTGAGGCAGGCAGTACCCATGCCTCAAGGCAGAGGGCGCTGGTGAAGCCAGAGAATGTGATAAAGAATAACACCTGCGCCGTAGAACGGAGGCCACTTCCATTTGGCGGCTTTGTTAGCATATAGTGTAGTAAATAGACCAGAAGCAAAAACTAATGCTGCACTGTGCTAGCCATTTTGCGTCTGGTCTATTTTTTGCGCAAGCGATTGTCGTCAATCCTGACCGTAAGTTACGCCATGAAACACAAGAAAATCTGGTCAGTTTTCAAAATATAACAAATTTTTCACAATGAAATATTCATATTTTTGTACCTAAACAGACCGTAGAAATGAAAATACAATATTACCCCTTATTCATAGACATCTAAAACCACACCCCCGAGCTCTGTAGTCAGCCCACTATGGTGATCTGTGTGCGTACGTGTTTCTTAGTGTTTGGATTTACGGAAATCGCTCCCAGCTCATGCAAAAAATAGACCAGACACCGAAAGCCGGCAGCGGAGGGCCGCGGCGCTTCACGTCTGTTGTGAACTACATCATGGGTTAACAAGGAAGCGGCCTCCATTCTCTGCTGCTTTGCAGTTCTTCCACGTGCGGTGTGAACCCTACGGAATAGAGTCAGTGGTAGCAAGTTATTGTTTAGCATCATTTTCCAAATGGAAGATTATGTTTCTAAACTCATGAATTTGTTTAGACTCGTCACCGGTAGTGATCTTCACTGAGACAGAGACTTTTAAAACTGAAGAAAGAAAAGGAAGACTTCTACAAACAGGTTATCCAAGTGTTTCTTCAGCACACAGATTTCAATTATATATAAAAGTAAGTCAATAATAACAATTTTGGTGATTGTTTTTAGTGCTACAGTTAATAAACAGAAGAAAAATGTTGAAAGAAAATTTTTCGCAACACACTTTAACTTTTGTCAATCAAATGGTGAATAAGCTACTCTTTAGGGTTTATATGTTTGTAAATCTGACTGATAACATCAGTGCCGCACGTCAGTAGATGAAAGTATAATTTGTCAAATGAAGTGATCAAAGGATGACTACTTTAGGAATTTAAATCTCACTTTTTCCTGTAAAAATCTCTAAATGTATCCATGCCATTGACTTCAGCATTGAAGCTTGCATAAAACTGAAGCAACTGGTCAGTTCACATATATGGAAGTACATGTACAGTTTATCATACACGGAAGCAAAGAACCTTTTTTTTTTTGCTGTTTTTCTTGTGATGGTGAATTCTACTATCACATCCTCACAAGAAAACAAGTTTAGTAGATGTTATCACGAGATAACGAATTTTGTTTTCTCGTGATAACGATGACTATATTTTTTACATTTTTCTGCAAGCCACAGCAAAACGAAGCAGTTTTTTAGAGAAAATAAACAACATCCAAATGAATCGTCGTCATTTGAGGGGAAGGTTGGCCCGGCTGCGGCTGCGCAGGCAGCTGCAGTTCAGTGATTCTGTGATCGTTGTCAGATTCATCAGTGACGAGATGAGGAGATCAGGCCGCTGTGGTAACAGAATGATGTATGAAAGGTGGACGCTGCAAAGACTGCATGCATATCAGTCTGTTATCACAGGAAAAAAAAACTTATTTCCACGTCATAACATGATGCCATCACGAGAAAACAGACAAAAAAAGCAAGATTGGCTGTTCTCGGTTCCTGTAATCATATAATCAAGGTGGCCCCTATTAACCTCAATGCGAAAGTCACATTTTTTATAACCGAAATAAACACGTTTTTATGAATATATAAGGAATTTAGGTTTGTAGCACGAAACTAATCAGATTTACAGCGTTTTTTTTTCTCTTTACTGCTCATGCCAGGTTTCAAACAGCAGAGAATAATGCATTTTTTTATGTTTTCATATCCCAAAAAGAAAGTTAAACGTAGAGTTTGACCGTGAGAACCTATTGTCAGCATCACTCTGTCGAGTAAACACATCCACAGTCCTCAATTATTCTTGTCATCCAAACTAGTCTGCATTTATTCAATTTAGGACAAAAGTCTGAGAGTGCAAAAGTACAGAGAGCTTTTGTCTAACA
>NC_050520.1:6473663-6477374 GCF_002922805.2 Oryzias melastigma
CTAGAAGTTTTATTGCCATAAAATAGTTAATGAGGGTTGGATTGATTCAGATGGAGCACTACTGAAGGCCTAGGTGTGAAATGCACGGCCCGCCACTGCCAAAAAGAAGGTTAAACGTTTGACCGTGAGAACCTATTGTCAGCATCACTCTGTCGAATAAACACATCCACAGTCCTCAATTATTCTTGTCATGCAAACTACTCTGCATTTATTCAATTTAGGACAAATGTCTGAGAGTGTAAAAGTACAGAGAGCTTTTGTCTAACAAAAGAGGGCGTTCTGCAAGCAGAAGGTCTCCGGTCAGACCAGGAAAAGCTGTGATTTTCCACCATATTCTCTACGTGTTTACAGTCATCTGCTGTGACAGTTTTAACATTGGCCAGATGTCCCTGATAGCAGAGGGAGCTCTGTGCTGTCAGCAGATCTGCGAGCAGAGCATGAAACCCTGACACAGCACAGCCGTCCTCCAGGGACGCAGGGAAGGAAACCTTCACAGCCGCCTGCTGTCGCACCGCTCCGAAGTGACACTGGTGGGGAGGCTGCTGGGATTTCCATGTCTGTGTGAATACTTTTCTATCAAAAACACTCAAATATGACATATTTTTACCATGCTACTGCTAGGGACCGCTCTTAAAAGGTTTTATTTAGTAAAATGGACAACAATAAGCTAATTGTGTGAGTTGATGCTGGTAAATATGAAGCTGAAACCTCGGAGGTGCTTCATTCCCACCCTCCAGATTTGTTCAGACTCCAGAACTGCATCGCTGAGCAACATTTCCACCCACTTTTGTTGCACCCCTGTGCCACCCTGAAGGGTTTAACGGGGGCGACATGCGCTTCCTGTTAGAAAGATACAATCTCAGTCGGCTCAGCTAGTGAACAAATGCAAATTTAGGTGCAAACTTGGTCGTTTTTATTTTTATTTAGCAGTATTTTTCATCTTCTCATTTTTCATTTCATTTTGAATTTTAAACAGACTCAAATGACTTTGAGTGAAAAAGTGAGACAAATTAGATAAAAATGTTAGACAAAAGTCTTTCTATAAGTCCCTGCAACTTTTAACATTCAACTTAAATAAATTAAGACTTTTTGTCATTTTAGTTTTCCATTTCATGAGATTAATATGCAATTAATTTCTTGGGTTTATCCAATAAAAAAAAGTTCAGGTCACTGATTGTAAACCTGACCTGCAGGTTTACATTTGCCTCATATCCGGCTCCATCTTGGACAAACGAAACCCAATAAATCCCAGAAACCCATGGGACAAACGGTTGAAATAATTGCAAAAGTTGAAAATAAGGTGAAAGGTGGCTTCTTAGCTTGTTCAAAAAGCCACCTAGTGGTTACTTGATGAACTGACCTGGCTCCAGACACTTTTATTTTGAAACCGTTTGAAGAGAGGAAGTTATTCTATTGGTATCATCAGGATTATTAAGTATATTTTGAAAATGTGCTCTAAACTAACATGAACACACTCGCGGCTTGCACAGGAAGACGCCAAAAGTTTACATCACATACAGCAAAAACACAAGATCTTATCGAGTATCTTGGTCTAGTTTTTAGCCTAAATATCTCATTGCATTTGATGTAAGACAAAATTAACTTCCTAGAACCATTTCAGTAGTATGTAACAATTTAAAAATAATACTTGATTATCTTGGTGAGTCATCTGATCTTGAAAGCATCTTATTTTAGTCATTTTTATTTAACTTAACATAATATATTCAAGCAGAAGTTTTGTGGTAATTGGTTTAGTTTCAAACAGATTTGGGGAAACAGTAAAGTTTTATTGGACTCAAAACAGTACAAGTGCATTTAACAGCAGAATGATCCAAGTTTGAATGTGAACATAAAGTTAATTATAATTTTCTATATAAAAGATTTTTTAGGTCTAGTCTTAGTCTTACTTTACGATGGTTATGATTTAAAAATAAAGAGTTGAATTTTAAAAGAGTTGAAAGAAGGAATTTATAAATATATATATTTTTTAAAACAAAATACGCCTATTTTAGGACATGATATTTCCAGTTACCAGACAAACACACTTGTATATTAGTGGTTTTGCTAATTTCAAGATTTAATTTAGTCTTAAAAGGGTAGGACGTCACAATTTCTTGCTCTATTAGCGGATTATTTCACTTATAATAAAGAAAAAACACCTTGTATTCTATATTTTTTACTTATTTTGAAAATGTTTGAGTTTAAAAACAAAACACGAAGAACCAGCCCATATCTTTCAGTGGAGGTTGAATTTATTTAGCATCTCTGCTTCTGTTTTTTACGACGCAACCAGCATCATAAAGGTTAAAAACATCCATACAGTTGAATTGTCTAAAACAGTGCCATCAAAAGGTCTGCATCATTAAAAACCAGTGAGAAACTGTCTGCCGTCTAACATTCTGCCTCTGATCCCGGAAACCCGAATTCTTCCGAGAAAAACTCAGATTTAACGTACCTGCCTTAAACGTGCCTTCAATCCTCAATTTTCCCATCAGCACTAGCAGGTCAAACATGGGCTTTAACTATCAATGCAAAGAATCCCTGATCTTGTTACAAATAAAAATTAAATTTGCAGCCTTTATTTAAAAAAAAAAACAAAAAAAAAAAACGCCACAATAATATAATATACCTCCACATATAAAAGTCATTTCAAAGCAAAGTGATCCTTTTTTTTGCCTCAAATCTGCTAACTTTGTGTAAAAACACATATATTTCTACATAAACAGTACATAAAGCCTTTTAGTAAATAGTAAATAAAAAAAAGAGTCCAGAAAGGCTTCATCAGAAGGCACGAGGGAGTGGTGACATCGGTGAGGAGGCAGGAACATTCCTGACCTTTGTGTCAGGTCATGAGAAGGCAGCGTGTTGGCCATGAGATTATCTCGGCTCCTATAGCGGCAGTGACGTCAGTCACTTTGTTTTCCACAATTGTAGCCTGTAATACAGGCTCTAATATCACTTAATAGCACCCAACCGAAGAGCGGACCAACATTTAGTCTGAGTTAGACTAAAAAAAGCATGTCTAGTGTCCAAAAATGTGGTGGCCTCCCACAGAAACCTTCTTTTGGGTCTTATTCTTGAACATCCAGCTCTTCTGCCACATCGTAGCAGTGGCTGATCCTGGCAGCTGAAATGCTCCTTCATGTTCAAGGACAAAGCAGTGTTTAAAAGTGATCCGTTATTAGGCGCTGTCATACTTCTGCAGGGCTTCTTCTAGTTTTCCTGTGATTTTCTGGAAAAAGGTGATCTGCTGCTGCAGGTAGTGCTGCATCTGAGCCTTGAAGTCCCGCACTCGGATCTGGTGGAAGTGCTGGATCTCGGCAAGCGTGGCGTAGGAGATGATGTTGCAGCGGTCGCTGATGCCGTCCGCCTGGGCCCGGTCCATCTTGCCCTCCTCCACGTGTTTTTGGCTGTCTTTCACCTTGGTCAGAGCTCCTGTGAGGGAAAAAAGAAATAGTTAAAACATTTTTAAAAATAAGTTTAAACTTTTCCAGTTGTCTTTTAAACATGTTTCATGGTAATGTTTCAAGGTAGTGATAAGGCTAAAAACTTGACAGTAGCTTCTCCCACACGGAACGGGAGCGTTTAGTTTGTGAAAACATTTTTGGACAAACAATGAGCTTTAACTTTGATGCACATTAAAAAAGAAGAAGCGGACTCAAAAATTGACACATGAATGGAGTTCGATATGAATGCAGCATTGTGCCATGC
>NC_050520.1:6477929-6505744 GCF_002922805.2 Oryzias melastigma
CCTTCTTTTGGGTCTTATTCTTGAATGTCCAGCTCTTCTGCCACATCGTAGCAGTGGCTGATCCTGGCAGCTGAAATGCTCCTTCATGTTCAAGGACAAAGCAGTGTTTAAAAGTGATCCGTTATTAGGCGCTGTCATACTTCTGCAGGGCTTCTTCTAGTTTTCCTGTGATTTTCTGGAAAAAGGTGATCTGCTGCTGCAGGTAGTGCTGCATCTGAGCCTTGAAGTCCCGCACTCGGATCTGGTGGAAGTGCTGGATCTCGGCAAGCGTGGCGTAGGAGATGATGTTGCAGCGGTCGCTGATGCCGTCCGCCTGGGCCCGGTCCATCTTGCCCTCCTCCACGTGTTTTTGGCTGTCTTTCACCTTGGTCAGAGCTCCTGTGAGGGAAAAACGAAATAGTTAAAACATTTTTAAAAATAAGTTTAAATAAGTTTTAATAAGTTTTCTTCCTTATAATGCATTTTTTGGTCTCCTGCGACTTATATTCCAGAAAATACTGTAATTTTCAACACTACTATCCTACAGTTGCGATCTCAGCCTCTCTGTAAACTCCCTCAAGTCACTTCATGTCTGATAAGGAAACCTCTGTAGCCGTAGGGTTAGAAGTAGTTTAGTTGGCACCGACATAGTTGTGCTCAAAAGTAGGGCTTCGTGTCATCAATAATTTCCAGAATCGATTTGATTCAATTTAGATCAATATCATTCCGATTTTTTACATTAATTTGATCCACTCAATTTAATTTTGAATTTACACATTTAGACAAATTTGTTTAGAAATATATTAATAACCTATACATGCTTTGAAGATATTCATATTAATCTAATACAGTTCACATACTGTAAAATGTATTAGTGAAATTATGAAATTTGTTAATACCATTCAGTGTTACATGGATTCCCAAACAGACAATTGTTCTGCCTCTCCTGGAGGGTGTTTCAGTTTGGCCACTAGGTGGCGATTACGCAATAGGATTACAGCTTATTCCAGAAGAAGAAGAAAGGATGAGCAAAAAAACGATCACTTAGACCACAGATGGGTAAATTAACCCTTTAACTTCTTGCTCAACCAAATGGTTGGGAACAATTAGAAGACATTTTTTTTTACAAATATTGATTGTGTGTATTATTCCTCAAGGTACGGAGCCCCTAAAGGAACATAGAAGAAAAAAAGTTGAAGAAAAAAAATGTTTTTCCCTAAAAATTGAAAAAAGAAAATCTAGCTACTGACTGATGTGCAACAGATAGTAACTGGTCCGCACCAGTTTTTTTTACTACAATTTTTAGAAAAAAAAAATTCTTTTTAGTTACTATCTGGTGTGCACCAGTTACTAAACAGAACATTCTTTTTTTTCCTAAAAAATTAAAGTGAAAAAATTGTAACTGGTGTGCACCAGATACTATCCAGATTTGTCTATGTATTTTTTTCACTTAAATTGCTTTTATTCGATGTCCCCTTAGGGCCTCCGTACCAAGGCAACAAGCAGCAGAAAAATACCTTTTATTGGTGATTTTTTTTTGTTTTTTGGGTAGTTAAAGGTTAAAAACATATTTCCTTAAAAGAGATTGGAAAATTCATGTCTGTGAGTTTATAAAGATGTTCATTTATTCAGAAATGTATGTTTAGGTCGACTGAGTGTTAGCATTAGTCGTCCAATGGGAAATCCCATTATAGGTTAGCATCAAGCTAGCGGACTCTAGCATTATGAGTTGGATTGATTTTTACTTGTATGTATCGATTGTTGATCTATTAAGCTTAGATTAATTCAGATCGATTAATTGATTTTATTAACCCAGCCCTACTCAAGAGTGCAGATAGAAGTATTTTAAGTTTCTTTTATACACATTTGAAATAAGGTAAAGAGTTAGTCTTCACTGAGCTGCAGCTGTTAGGCTGTTTGAAAACGCGAAGTAGTATCTTTACCATGAATGTGATGGTGGGAAAAATAATCTAATCTTCTGTGGAAACATGAACAGGGCTTCATAATCATTATGAAAGCACTATCAGGTTTTTCAAACTGCATAGAAGTAGTTGTGGTTGAGTTGTGTGGTTAAGGACCACCGACACACTTGTTTGTGCATCTTCAGACTATCACCTCCCCAAACACACCTCCTAACTTGTGGTGCACTTCTTTTGCAAACCTCGACTTTGCTCTCATGGAAACAACTTTTTTTATCAAGTTCCAGGAAACCACTTTTTCTTTTTTTTCTTTTTTACTCTAATGCTTTGTTGACCGACTGCTGTCTTTGCAACCAGACAGCAACTTAAAGTCCCACTCTGATCATCTCTTGATCCACTTTAAAGCGTTCCCAGTTAATTACGATTATGCTGTTTTTAGACAAAATCGGTGTTGTTTTTGAAGACAGTTTCTGCAGTTCACGAGTTATTCACCTCTGAGTTGTGTGCAGAATCGTTGGCACAGAACAACCCCACACCCCCTCCCTGTCACCCTTAACTGAAAGCTCTCTGTTAACACACTCTCCCGCTAGCTTACAGCCCCTCACACTCGAAATCTACTGGTGGAAAAAAAATTGTGAGATTTTCTCATTACCAATATTCAATGCAAAAAGTGAAGAAGGATGTATTTCAGTTCAAGAGGTTCGCATATCGAACAATCTAAAACAAATCAACTAAAGAAACTGAATCAATCACATTCAAAAAAACTTGTCCAAGAATGAAAACAAGTATCCAACTAATTATTTTTTGTAGTTTTACTGATGTTAAAAAGGTTAAAAAAGAAGATACTTATAAATTACCTAATTTTTTATGTTATTCTCAACCGTTTTTGATTTTTCTATATTGCATGGACATTTAAGTTGCATTGTAGATGCACCTTTTGCTTTTTGTTGAAGGTATGCATGTAACAGGGAGAGCAACAAGTTTTTCTTCATTCTTCTCCCTTTCATTTCCCCTGCATAAGATGTCTTGCATTGGTTTAACGTATAAGTTTTCTTGTGGAAATGAAACAAACAAAAAAAAGTAAAATAGAGAAAAATAATGGAGCTATCCAGTCATACATTATTTGGAACCAGATGCCAGCTCAGACAAAGACGTGCATGAATCTAGTCGTGTACAAGTGGATGCATCAGAGAGCTTGACCCCCGCCCAGTATATTTTCTATAACAAATACGCTTCTTTCCTAATTAAAATTATTTAGGTCTGCTTCTGACAAATTCACTATAATTTCAATGGAGAAATACTCTGAAATGTCTTTCTATATGTCCTCCATCATTAGAAAAATGGCACAAGAACAAAACACCAAAAACACAGACATGTTTGAAGATTAAATCATAATTACTATATATGGTATGGAGTGCATCCCTTTTAAAGTCAAAGTTGCTGGAGCCTATCCTAGCCACTGTTGGGTGAAAGTAGGGCACACTCTGGACAAGTCATGAGTCCATCACAGAGACACACTATCAGATTCGAACATAGGGACACTTTAAAATCATCAATTCACCTATGACATATGTGTTTTAGCCTGTGGGAGGAAGCTGGAGTTACCAGAGAAAATCTACATGCGAGCCAAGATTTGAGCCTCTCGCTGTGAGGTGAGCGTGCGAACCAGCCGGATGTGTAGACCTGATCAGTAAAGGCAGCGTCCTCCTTGTTTGGTCAACACTCTCAAACACAGAACAGTTGTGGGTCACGAAGATGTGATGGGAGTGTTGACACTGACATGCTGCAACTGTTTGCAATGGCAGACGCTATTAAGCAACACAAGTTCGACATCTTGCAAGGTGTTTGACAAGCCTAATCCACCGAGAGCTGAGGGAAGATCAGGAAGAACGTCCTGTTTTGACCAGCACGGAATTTCTTTAAGCGTCATTATGTGTGCTGCTGAGTCATCAAACCTTTAATTATCCTTTTTTTAATTCCTGAAATATGAGATGACGGACACCTAATGGTTTTTCTGCAACTACCAATCAGCTTCTTCTCATTGTTTACAAGAGGGAAGTCATTATGGGCAATTTCCCCAAGAAAGTACCCTTCCTTCCTCTCAAACTCTAGTGATGTTCTGTGTATTTTTACTCATCTATTCATTCTGCAAAGAGCTTTTAAATTACTTTAAACATAAACTCAACCAGACGACAAAAAAAGCACAGATGAGCAAAAAATTCCCACAGGGCCTAAAGCTTCCTGTGTTTTAAAAGCTCGCTAATGGAGTAAAACGACATAATTATTACCATGGAGACTTTAAAAGAAGGACAAAAGTTCAGTGAGAGAAGATGGCGTCAGCAATTTAAGATGCAAATGCATGAAGTTTTGCAGCTCGTGCAAAAGAGCTTACAGGAAAAACAAACCCACTAATAAAATTACTAGAAAAAAACACTTCTGCAAAGGAGGTGCAAAGTTCTCTTTTCAAAGAAAGGTTGCTTTAAATTTAAAAAAAGCTGAGGTGGTTTTTAAAAAAGGATATTTTCATTATAAAAGTATTTACAAATGTTACAATTCTAATTTGGCATTTCAAAATTGTGTTTTACTGAGCCTTAAAATCCTGATTGCTTTTATTAATTCATGTTTCTAATCAAGGATGTGTGATACTGAACTTTTTTTGCTAATGTTGGCTTATTTTAATTGAATATCAAAACATCCCCATTCAAAGTTCTGTCATTTTATGTTAAAAACAACTGACTGTATATGAGAACTGGACCCCCCCCCTCCCCCCCGTGTATCCGCTGGTTCAAAGAACCCAAAATGTTGTAGACTTCAATTGAGAAATAAACAGCTTTTCCTCAGTCTTTATATTTCTCAGAATAACTAATCTTGCTAAGAGACTTTTTTTTAAGATGTTCTAGCTCATTTTTTTTCATATTTTTTTATTGCTAGTTATAAACTGGCCAATCAGATGTCTCAACATCTGATTGAACATTAAAAATGTTTGATTCTACCGAGTCCGCTTTTCAGCGGAGCTTCCAACAAGCTCACTCCTGATTGGCCGGAATGGTTGCCATAGAAACGATGGCTCAGACCGACTTGGCTCACTTACATCGTCTGGCTCCAACATGGCGACGTCCATGTCGCGAGAAAATTGGACTATTATTTTCATTTTATTGGAGCAGGAAGTACGCAGTTTTCTATGGATGATGTCACACACACTTGGTTCAAATGTCATGTACAGTCAATGATTAAAATTCGTATAGCACTGTATAACACTAGTTTTTTTCATAAACAAAATACATAAGCTGCATAATTGAAATAGGTCAGTTGGCGACTACAGAGGAAATTCAATCCAAATGAATCTTTTATCTACTAAAAAAAATTGTGTGCGAATTCAGTTAAATTCATATCAATATAAGCCCATTTTTGGAGATCAATAATAATCATCCGTCAGCCAGGAAAACTAAAAATCTTGTTACATTCTGAGTGAAAGCGGTGGTTAATATGATTGATAATGCAAACAGCTGCTTGAATTGTTCCTCATTAAAAGACGATTGGATAAAACATGCTGCTTCTAGGAATATGAAATACTTTTAATTAACTTCAGATGATTACTGCTAAATATTTGTAATACTGAATCAAATTTTGTGGTCAAATTCAAAAAGCAAACAAACAAAATAAAAATGCCAATCATTTCTAGATAAGAAGATGTACTTTTTTATATAAATAATTAGGTTTATAGGAAAGAACAAGTAGAATTGCATTTAATCTCACATTAAATTAGGCCTTTAAAGGTGTTAAGTACTAAATATTATTGGTTTAGGTTTGCAGATCTTTGGACTCTCAGGACGCAGAGCTCCAAATCCAGCAGGAACCAGCAGCAGAAGTCCTCCCCGGGTGGACAGACATGGCACTGAGCCCTCCTGGACTTACTGTTAGGAATCATTCAGAGCTTATGCAACTCCTCCGTTACACAACCAGACTGGAGCGAGCATGTGGCCATCCCCATCTCATTTCATCCGGTCATTCACCGGTGCGACACAAAACAGACGACTGGGCTGCAACAATGCAGCAGACAGACCTGCAAGTTTACTGTTGACTCATCAGGAAAAGCAACATCCTCTTCTCATCCGTCATTAGGGTCATTCTGTGGTCTGTGTCTTCTGTGCTAATAAAAGTAGGTGAATTACTGGTTGTAGGAGTGTTTGTTGGATGTCACAAAACGGGAGATAAAGTGAAGAATGTTTGAGGGATTTGTAAACTGAATTTAATAACCGGAAGGGGTTTTTTCAGAGATGCCACATCCTGCAGCGACTCAATCTTTCAATATCAGGAGTATGTTTTAAAAATTAGTCTAAACGGAATCAATCTTAGAAAAAAAATATTAAATCAAATCCACAAGTGAATTTTCTTTTTAAAGTAACTTTCTTTTTATAAGAACTGCTTTTATTAAATTTTATTTGAAATTACTTGTTTTAATAATTCAACTGTCACCTATTTTGAGTTATATAACAATTTATGTAAAAAAAAAAAAACTTTATTTAGCTGGGAAAAAAACTATATTTTAATAGAATTAAATTGAAAAAGAAACGTATTCTTGTGCTGAACTAAAAATCAAACTAAATCTGCATTTATGAAACAAAATTGAACTGATTCATCATTTTAAAAGTGAAACTACACATTATTTAAAGCTAAAAGTGACGTTTTGTGGCCCGCAGGTGCTCGACCGTCAATGGCTGAGCGGCTGCGAAATGCACCTTATCCTCCCCCTCTGTCCTGCCACCCCATCAGAGCTGCACGTAACAAATTTATAAAAAAAAAGAAATTCTTCAAAATTTAGACTTTTCTGTTGGTTTATCTCCATAGCAACTATCTTATCTTTTGGTCACCTGGAGGTGATGAACAGGTTTATGTCATTTTTACAAGAATTAACAAAAGTAAGTTTTTGAATTTCCTTAGCAACGGACGGTTTTTGTTAGCCACGCCCACACATTTCTAATAAGCTCATATATTGTGTTGTTTTGTTTTGTTCAGCTTGAGTCAACCAATTTAAATTTTCACCACGTTCTGAAAAATTGTACGAGGAACAGAGTAGCGTACCTTTGTGAGCGAGCCATGCCAACTAACGGCATCAAAAATCTAAAACTTCAAAATCCAACATTTTATCCCGGAGTAGCTTCCTAATAATGTTTGAGGTGTTCGGAGGCGATAGATTTTTTTTTTTTTTTAAATTCAAGATGGTGGCCTCTTTTCAATCATTAAAACTTTGGTTGAGGTTGTAGATTTAACCTTGCAGCCAGTGTGTGAAATTGTACAAACGAAAGTTTTCCTTTCCCAGATCGTCCACGGCCGCCACAGTCGTCCTGACCTCTGATTCGGACATTGCAGATTCGGTTCCCACCCATGTGTCAAAGTTACTCCTAGTGGTTATAGTTTGGCTCCAGTGTTTGGCAGCAGAACCGCCATCAGTGAGCTTGTGACTCCGTGGCGTATTTTTGACAGGTTGTTAACGGAAGAAAGAAATCATAATAAAAAATACACGTTAAACATAAAACTAAATGTTTTTCTTTTTTTTCTGCAAACTATTGTGCTCAAAGTATGAATTTGTGCACAATTTTGTATTTATGAATATAACTTTTTCTTTATAAATACGTTTGTTTTCGACAGCTGTATTACCCCATGTGATTGGTTGACGCAGCGCATCAATTTCGCCAAGCTTCAGATTATTTAAGTTTTAATGCGCCACGTCTGCCGCTCAAATTGCTGAAACAATCTGTTTTTTTATCTCCATGGACAGAATGGTTTAGTCTGTGCACAATACCCTGATTGAAAACCACAATAATGTACATTTTTTCAAAATAAAACATCTCCGGCAGAAGGAAAACTCAAGCTGTGCTTAAAAAAAAAAAAAAAAAAAAACTTTCCTCTTTGTATATTGTTTCTAACATTCAATAATGGGCATCTCCTCATTTCTCCTCCTTTCTCTCTTTTTTTAAAGCTCCTGTGTCATGTGAATTTTTAAGCCACACTGCACCTTAAAAGAAAAAAACAGAATTGCCACTTTGGGAATAAAAAAAAGTTGTTGTTGGAATTAAATTTGAATTGTTATCCAAGTTTTCCTGGATAAATTCAAAGATTCAGCAATTTTTGTCACCATCACAAAGATTTTCTATCCCTTCCGATGTACGCTTTTTCTGCCAATAATGCAAGAATTTTTCTGAAAATAAATGATGTGATTTGACCAGTTCCTTTGATTTAGGAGCTGAAGATCAATAGGTGATCGCGTCCTTGTAGAAGTGGAGATCAATGTGGAGTTTGTTAAAGAAGCTAAGCAGGAACGCTTCCCTTCACTGGAATAAAATTAAAATAAACTAACTAGTATCTGTTGTACTGAAAAAATAATTAAAACAGTCAGGAAGTAAAAAGTGGAATTCAGTCAAAGTTCAAGCTTAAAATACAAATAACTGTTTTTTTTCTTTTTGTAAGTATTTCCTATAGAAGAGAAGGAAGTAGAAACATTTTTCTTCTGCAGAGGAAAACCCTTAAACATGATTCACTCTGTTTTTTTTCTTTACTTGGATGGTTGACAGTTTCACTGCTACGATAGTCACAGATGAGTTCTCTTTCAATCTAAACTGATTGTTCAGCCACATGAAGGAAATGTGCGCTTCACTTCACAGCAGCAGGTGGGGCCTGGCTCGTCGTCAGATGTGGGGACGGAGTGCAGACACAGACAACAACAGGTGAGCGGACATTTCCACCAAGTGCAGTCAAGAGAGATAATACCACAAACCAACATTAGAGGCCTGAAGAAAGAGCCCCAACACAGGATGAGGGAAACCAACAACTTCTGCTCCATTTGTAGCTGCTGCAAGCCCATGACTACATTACTTACTAAAGTATTTAATAGTGTAAATGCAAAGTATGAATTCCCACGTCACCACCGACTTGAAACAGGACGTCCCTGTGACCTCTGGCACACTGAACCCTTCTTTTCCCAACAGTGAAGATACATGTGGAATGTGTCTCTGCTTGCATAACGATTTTAGGAAAAAGGAAAGCAAAACTTGGTAAAAAGCTGGTTCAACTAGTCTTAACTAAACAGAAAAATAAAGCAACTTCTTTTCTTCCCCATTGTCTCTCCTGTATCAAGGAGCTTTTCTTAATATCACGCCTGAAGCAAGGTCTTCCAAATGTCTTATCCGCGGAATAATATCACACCGGCCTGCGCCGAGACGATCCGACACCCTTATTTGGGTTGTGGACAGCCTTGATTTGAGCCGACTGGGAAGTTTGCGCCGCCTAAATACAGTCTGTCCCGTTTCCACCCCCCACCACCTCGTCCATTGTGGCGCGAATGAAGATCAAACCAAGATTTTTGCAGGCACAGTCACCAGCACAATGTGAAACTTTAACCACCGGCATGACCTCACATCATCTAAACAATGACCACAGAGGTTTAGCCCCTGACTGTATATAGAGAACTGGACTGACACAGTCAACAGGTTTATAAGAAAAAAACTGAAGAAGCACAAAATCCTAGTTTGTAGTTGTTAAAATCCAGAAACGCAGAACAGTTTAGGTGCTAAATGATAATCTGATAGTAAAATGAAAAATCCAAGTACAGAGCAGTCAGTCAAGTTCACATGAAAGAAGGAGTGGTTCGCTTTGTCTCATGTTACTTTCACATACATGTAGATCATATAGAATGTGAATCCTACTTCAACCTAAACATTATTAGTGTTTAACCATCAAATGAAATCAATTCTTTCAGAAAAAATCATTTTTATTACAGCAGATTGAACTGGACACAGTCCTTCCCTATTGACAGAAAGTATTTGTTCTCCAAGGCATCCCTCTGGGGCCCCTAAAACTCTGCATGCACATCAAAAACATGTCTATCTGCCATTAACTCACTCTATGGAAGTAAACAACCTATAAAGATCGATATCTTAAACCGGCTATCGAGTAATGAAATCATAATGTTTTTAAAAACCCATAGAACCTAAATATTGTCTCTAGTTTGGAGTGTTTCATGTAAAATTCATATCTGAGAACATTTAGACAGCTCAATATTTGTTGTGATGTTTGCAGAAAATGAAAGACAAGTCTGAAAAGATGAAGAAGTGGGAAGCATTAAAGAAAAAAAAGATATCTCTCCTGGGATTTAAGAATTGTAATAACTGTCATTTTAAATTTTGTTTACAAAATCTTAGACTGTGAAATGCAAGTTTTAAAAACACATTTCCAAAAGAAGCTGGCAATGATCAATATAAATACTTAACCCCCACCAGAATAAGATCATCATTTCCTCTTTCTAAAAGGAAGAAACTAGTGTGCACTTCACGAGATAGCAAGTGTGAGAAATTCTCTCGACAGAACCACCGTGGTTTAGCAAAAAACCTTACAAAAAGTGTCAACACCCAGAGGAAAAATTAGAATAAACGCCCTAGATTAGCAGAACAAACGGGTCTATCTGACTGGAAAAGATGTGGTCAGTTGTTCCTGGAGGAGTTAGTTGTTAATCTTGTTTTGTTTGGAGGGATGGTGAGTGTCGCCGCATTGGCAGCCACGGAAAATAAAACAGAGAAAACTGGGAGCCTCCCTCCTCAGCGAGCAGCTGGGTCGAACACGTCAAGCAGTTTCAAAACGCAAACACGCCTGTTTGTTTAGTGCTGTTGCACCAACAGCATCACTAGCCCGTAACTCATCAAATGATCTTCATCTTCATAAATTACAAACATTTGGCTGTGCTGTAACATATTATACAAAGTCTGTTAATTAATTGGATTATTATCACTTTTTTAAAGATGAAAATTGTGTTTTTAACATGTTTTAGTGACATTGTTCTAATGATAGAGAACATATATATCAAAAATTAAAGTTAAATATGAAATAATGAGTATTTCTTCAATCAAATTATTATGAGTCACGTTGTATTTGTGACAAAAATCATGTTGGGTGGGCCAAAAGCTCCCGTCCATTCTGATGCATCAACTTGTAGATGAATAGATCCATGAACGTCTTTGTTTTCCTCATCTGAGCTGGAACTGAATGACGGGAAGGGGGGGCGGGATTGCTCCATGCCAACAGTCCCGCCCAGAACTTATGGAAAATCCAAATACCTCCCTGAAACTTTTTTTATGTGACTCTTTTTAAAGTCATAAAAACATTGTTAAACGTAGATTTTATTATGTACTTTCGAGTGCTAGCAGCTCCGCGCTAACGTAGCTAACCGGCAATTATTGATGACATCATCGAGTGGTAGCAACATATTTTGGCAGAGGGGTAGGAGTTCAGTAGAAATTTGAATCTGGGTTGTCCCGCCCCCCTCCCATCATCCATTATATCAAAGTCAAGGCCCAGGGGCCGGATCCGGCCCGCAGGGTAATTATATCCGGCCCTCCAGATCCTTTTATATTATTATTAATAATAATAATGGCCCAATGTTACCTTGTATAATTGTGACAGGATATATTTTTTAATGGAGAGCAAAATATTTTGGGATATTTACAAGTTAATTTTTTTAAACATGACTTACAAGAAATTTGAAGGTTTTTTTCTTTCACCATTTACTTTATTTCTAACTGTAATTTTGACAAAATATTTTATTATGGAGAGCAAAATATTGAAAGTTATTTAAGGTTTAAGTTGATTAATTCTGGAATAATATTCCTCTCTGTTTTTATTCATATTTATGATTTAAAAGTTATGTCTTTAAATGTTTTTAAAGTTTAACATATTTATTTATTTATTTTATTTTTTTGTCATGATGTTTGGCCCGCGACCTACTGTATGTTTTGGATTTTGGCCCCCTGTGTGATTGACACCCCTGGTTTATGTGATCTCCCCCTAGCTTACAGCCCCTCACACCCCAACCTAACATTATTGGTACCAGATTCTCTGAACCAGATGCAGCTTGGATTGAGGAAAACAAAGACGTAGGAGCTTCTAGATCACATTCTAGAAACTTTTTCCACCTGTATTTTTTTGTCTGCTCCCGATTCATGATTTTAATTGAAAAAATACTCAGAAGTGCTGTTTTAAGATTAATTTTCTTCAAATATGCCATCCATTACCACAAGAACATGCTAGAAACACAATGTTCATCTGAATGCGTCTTTGAAACGATCAATAGATGATCAGAGTGGGTCTTTAAGTCTAGTTTTTGTGTGCCGTTTTAGAGGTTTCGAGAACTTAGTGTTTGTTCTGTGTTTACCTTTCTGTACATGGATGATGTCTGGGTAGTTTGCCAGGTGTCCTTGGTAAAGAGCTAACAAATCCATGACTGGGTCCAGATCCCTGCTGGGCTGCTCTGAAAAGTACTCCCCGATTGCTTCGTACGTGTCTCCGGTGAAGGAGATGGCGTGGTTGAGTCCTGCGGAATACGTCTGCTGGTCCATCTCGAAGGCTTGGCTCAGAAACTTGAAGGACATTCCGACTTTCTGATACTCCTTCTTGAAGCCGCTCATCTGCTTGCGTGCGAACTCGCTGACCGTGGCGTGGAGCTGCAGGGTGCTGTCGTCCATTCTTTTGGAGAAGGTCTTGAATCCGTCGACTTTGCTCTCCACCTCCTGGAAGTCCAGAGGAGCCGCCGGGGGGCTGATGGTGAGGAAGAAGTTGGCTCCCACCATGTCGTCCTTCTCCGCCTTCCTCTTGCCTTGCTTCCAGGCCTTCTCATCTGCACTGTTGCAGGTGAGGAAGTGCTGGAAAACGTCACAGCGGGCCAGGACGGGGTGGCTGGTCATGTGGTTCATCCACCACATGAGGCCTTTCCTCCTCTTGGAGATGAAGTCCTCCTCAAAGCGACCTGTGGCCTGCTTCTCTGGGATGTGTGGCACCGAGATGACGGGAAACTTCTCCACCAGGCGGGCGTAAAGCCAGTCAAAGTGCTTGTACCTCCTGTTCACTGGGTTCTGCGTGTGTGTGGGTGTCAGCTTATAGGAGATGTAGCTTTTCATGCCCTTGAATTTGGTCTGTTTGGTGGGGTCATCGATGGCGCAGGTGAAGGGGTAAGGGTTCTCCTGCCACTCTGGACCATACTGACCCATCACCACACAGATCTTGTCTCCATCCTTCACAAAGCCTGCAGCCTCCCCCAGAACAAAGGCTTCTCCACCTGACTTGACGAAGGTGGAGAACCTGTTCAGGTTTCTGCTGACTGTGGCTGAGCTCTTGGCATGCTGCGCGTTTCCTCTGGACCCCGTGGAGGTGGACACTCTGTAGGTGGAGGGTCCGTTACCTTCGTGGTACCTCCCCCCTACAGGCTCATCCGCCACCGTGGAGCTGTCATCCCAGTCATCGTCCCAGTCGTCGTCGCTGGCCTGCGTTAGCGGAACGGAGAAAGTCGACAGACTCGAGGAGGACTTGGGAAAGGGCTCCACCGGGGGCTGCTGGAAAGTGCCGTCGAACCCCGAGGGCTTCGCGTTGGAGTACCGAGAGTCCGCGAAAGTGTCGGCAGATGTTCTGCAGCTGTTGTCGCTCCTCAGGATCTCCACGTAGGACGCGGGGAAGAGCCCTCGCTCCCCGCGGCTGTTCGCCCCCTCGAGCCAGCCCTCGATGTCCTGCTCGCTGTACAAAGTTAGGACCTCGCTCTCCTTCACCGACAGCTCCCCCGGGTTCTCGGAGGTGAAGTCGTACAGCACTCTGGCCCTGAGCGCCATGATTCACCGCAGCTGGAGGACACGGGTCAGCGGGCTCACTCACGGCTGGATGGCCGGGGACGGAGGGGCAGCGGGACGAGCGCTACTACGCCCCCCAAACTGCGCGCACTGACCGCAAAGCCTCCCTGTATCCTTCCGCGGTTGCTCCTTCCTCCTCCTGGAACTCGCGTGGGTTAAATCCAGAGGTAAAGGTGGTGGTAAAGAGCTCCTCTTCTGCCTCCCTCCTCTCCCTTCTGCTCAGACGCTTCTGCCTTTAAGCGGCGCGCAGCAGCAGCAGCAGCTCAGGCAACAGGACGACCAACCGAGCGCGGAGCGAGCGAGCGAGCGAGGTTCCCCGACAGACAGAAACAATCAACCGCCGACAGCTACAAAAACAGATCAACTCTGGCATTCAGAAGACCAGATGCTATAAAAAAAAAGTGTTTTTAACATGTTCTTACATAATTTTGATGGAATACCATTTGTAATGCTACATAGCGAAATTTTAACTGTAATATTTTTGGTTATTGAGTCTGTTTTAAGATAAAAAAAAACATTTTTGAAATGCACATTTTCAACTTTTAATTTTTATATTTATAAATGTTACATTTTCTAACAAAATATTTAGTTAGCAAGCTAAATATTTAATTTTAAGTTAAATATTTGTTTTATAATTATATGTTTAGCTTACAAGCTAAATATTTAATTTATAATCTTAATTTTATTAAACCTTTTAACAAAATATTTAGTTTGGAAAATATTTTGATCTGACCTAAATGTTTATTTTGCGAACTTTATTTCTTTATTTAACCATTTTAATAAAAGTTAAGTTAAATGTTTAAAATTAAATGTTTATTCTATAAGCTAAATTTATAATTATACAATAAATATTTAGCTTGCTGACCAAATATTTATTTTATAATTATATATGTAGTTTACAAACTATATGTATAATTTTATAAACTTAAATATTTAGTTTGGATAATATTTAGGTCTGACCTAAATGTTTATTTTCCAAACTAAATATTTAGTTTAGGGCTAAATATTTTTTTAAAAAGGTTTAATAAAATTAATTTAATTAAAGTGAAATTTATAAAATAAAATATTTAGTTTGTATAGGCTAATAATAAATTAAATGTTTAGCTTGCTAACTCATTATTTAGTTGGTAAATGTAACATTCATAAATACATGAATATAAAGGTGAATATCTGCATTAGAAAAATTAAATCTTTTTTTTTCCTTAAACAGGCTAAATAGCCAAAAACATTACTGATAAAATTTCTCTACAAAGGTTTAAAACACCACCTCATACATTTTTTCCACAATGAAGGCCATATAAAATTTTAAGATTAAAACTCAATTTCTGAGTATTTATTTATTCAAATCGTAGTAGTGTTTGAAAATGCTCTCAGTAGTGACGTAGAAACTGAAATGGGCAGGCCAAAGTCTCCCTGTTTATGCATCCACTAACCTACACTTGATCTGATAATGACCAGATTATGGGGACTATATAAAAAAGTATATATAAACGAAAAGTTCAATAGGGGTTAGATTATTTAAATGTACTTCCTTCCACTCCCTTTCAAGCAACAAACCAAACTCTAATTTATCTGTGTTACTGCAAAAAGTCCATTTATGATTATTTTCCTTGGAGTTTCATTAATTTTTCTTTATTTTCCAGTTAATATAATTATTGATATCTGAAATGGGTTTGATCTATCTTTGTTTTGCATTTTTGTATTGCAGTATTAGATTATTTTTTGATACTTGAAATAAATAAATCCAATTTTATTTTATTTCTTGCAGTAAGGTTTCCCCTCACAAACAAGCTTAAAACTCACTGCATGTCTCCCAGTTTCCTTCTGAGTAGAATCCAGACCACACAGTGCAGCAGAAGCTTGGGATTCTCTCTATTACTGACCTGTAGAATTTAGTGAAGAGGTGACGAGACTGATGAGCTGCCTTCAGTTTCATAGACTAAATACAGTCTTTGTTGTGCCGTCTTTCACCTGATGTGTGTGGCATCCAGGTGAGGTTAGCACAGATGATTTATATTAATTTATTACATGACATTATATTGTAGAATTCTAATACCTACACTGAAAACTATGTGTACTTGATAAACAAACATGTATTACAGTTTCCTGAATAACAGCTGAAGTCATTAAACAGGTTTGATAGCTGAGATGCAGTAAATTAACTGTGAATCAAATCTGAAACTGGTGAAGGAGATTTTAGTTCTTTTACTGGGGGGTTTCTGAAAATATATATTTAAAACAGAATCGCTCATTTCTAAACCCCTTTAAATGCATAAAGTTGCATAAATAATCGATTATTTTTACATGATTTTAAAAACAAAAGCATGCAGCAGAGGAATGCATGGAATTGCAATTATCTCTATGACATCATTGATAAGTGCAGTCGTGTAGAAAAAACATCATTGATAAGTGCAGTCGTGTAGAAAAAATGTAACAATTTTCCATTATGAAGCAACACAGCTCCTCTGTGAAAAGAAAATGTCACATGATTTACCTGCGTCTCATTCAGAAAACCACGGGACTTTACAGATCTGTCAATGAAGTATCAGCATTCATACTCAGAAACTTTGAAAATGTTTGTCACATTTTCCAGAAGTGAGATGCTGGAGGATGCTGTCAGCATTAAGTCGTTGATGTCATTCTGGAAGACTCTTGACCAAACACTGGAAGCTCCACATGATGACTTATTCAACATAGCTGAGTCTGCCACTCTTTCATTCATAACTTATGAATCACTGGACATAACATACATAAATCAATGAGTTGGGAGTGAACTGTTCTATTTTAGGCATAAATCTGACCCAACAAGTTTCAGCTTCTCAAGGTGCTTAAAATAGTTTGTGTCTAGAACAGTAATCAACATGAAAAATGTAAATACAGAAGCTAACTGTTTAGAAGGGAGAATATTATTTATCAATAGTTGAAATAGCTATGGCAATGAATATAAAAATATTAAAACATATTTAATGTCTATTATGTTATTTTTATTTTTTGCAGAAAGGAAAAAAAACATTCAAACTGTAAAACTCACAGGAACCAAGCTTGACTTTTTTTTATTTTACTGGATATAGATTGTATAATTTGTCAAGTAATTATTCTATTATTCTATATTCTATTCTATTCTATTCTATTCTATTCTATTCTATTCTATTCTATTCTATTCTATTCTGTGTTTCATTCTACCCTTTTCCTTTCTTCTTCACTTTTCTATTTTATTTTAATGCTTTTTTCTGTTCTTTTCTAGTGTGTTCTATTCTATTCTAATGTGTTCTATTCTATTCTTTTTGTTTTCTTTACTTTTTTCTATTCTATTCTATTCTACTGTTATAATGTTTTCTACTCTGTTTTAATGTCTAACATTTTCTATTATATTTTTTTCTTTTCTATTCTAATGTGTTCCATTCCTTTCTTTTCTATTCTAGTGTGTTGTAATCTATTCTATTCTACTAAATTAAGCAAATGTTGGAAGGAGATGCTCTATCTTGAAACAGATTTAGTGGATGTAACTTTTTATATTAAAAATAAAACCGGTGTTTAATTAAATAAAATCTGCAATTAAGAAGTAATTAATCATAAGAAGATATCATAAAATCCAAACTCAATCATCCTCTGTTTAGATCATAGCTGTTTAAAGACAGTTTAAAGTTTCTACGTTTACTTTTCACATACATCCACTGAACTAATGAATACTTCCTAAAAAAGAAACTCATCAACTTGGCTCTTTTGTGAGGAAAGAGTTTTTTGGGAATCTTTTCCTACCCGGAGCCAGCTCCACCACAGGAACATCCCCACAGTGTCCACCCAGATCCAACAGCAGCGGGGTCCACTCCACAGCCACGATGCTGCAATGCTGGAGCCCATCCGCCCCACAAAGCATGTAAAGCAAACTAATGTCAGAATCATCTTCCAGCAAATTATTCCAAATATCCAAGGTGCAGATCAGACCTTTTTATTCCTTCAGAAACTCTGCATTTGTCCAAACACCGTCAATTTTCACTTGGCATTCGCATCTGTGTTGTGCTGTGTCATCACAACACATTTGAACAAAAGTAACAACACCCTCGTCCCTGAATCAATAGATTCAGGAGTTTTGGAGTAAATAAAATTGTAACTGAGTCATCCAGCTTTTCTCCGATTGAAGAGTACATAAGCAGAAGCAGTTATGAAAGTCATGTTAAAAATATCTTTGCTGCATCATATTAAATGTGACTGTCTCGAGGAGTCATGGGAACAAAAAGGAGAAATCAAGGAGTTTTTCCACCATTTCAGAGAATTTGGAATTTCTGAGAGAAGCTGACACCATCAGTGTTCGTGGAAGAAATTACAATATTTCTAAACAAGCTGGAGTTACAGAAAGAAAGATCAAGACGAGGCTGATATCACAGCATGGGGCTTTTAGAAATCAGAGCAGATGTGGCGGTAATCATGATGGAAATTGGATCCAAAGACTTGCAGCTGTGGGGAGGCTCACAGTCCTACATTTACAAGGTGTGAGGTGATGAAACAGCAGCTGAAGAGTTAGAAGGTGGGACACGACAAGAAGATTCTGAAGCTACACGGAATGTTTGAAAGTGCAAAACAAGACGATAAAAAGGCCTGCTAAAGAAGAAAATCTCTGCCAATTATTGCAGCACTAATAAAAAGTACATCCAGCGAGGAATCTGAATAATAACTTTCATGTCGGGATTCCTCAGTGGAATTCGAGGCCTATAATTGCCAGAGGGCCAGAGTCCTAGTGTTCTGTTCAAGATCTATTAAGAAGACCCGATGGGATTGAATCATCCTTGAAATTTTATTCTGTGGAATTACAACCCTTGTGGCAAAAAGAGGGGAAGTGTGCTCACTGATAATTAGTCATGACAGAGACGGAGCCATGTGATACATGATAGCGAGAATACTGTGGGTGTAATCAAAACAAGAAAAGGATAAAGAGGAAGACAGAGTAAACAGAAGAAACAGAAAAGGATTAAGTAAAAGAATGGAGCATAAGAGGAGGAGGAAGGCATAAAAGTAATGGGAATAAGAAGAGAATAAAAGATAAAGACAAGAATGAAGAAGCAGGAGAGAAAAAAAGGAACGAAAGGAAAGATGGAACAGGCAATGGAAGTGTAGAGGAAGAGTAAAACAAGGACAAACATGAAGACAAAGTGGAACAAGAGAAATGGAATGAAGTAAATTATCTGAGGAAAAAGATCAAGTTCTGGCCTTATTGGTACCTTCAGCCATGTTGGCACTGAGACATGTCGACAAATGTCATTTCTGTCAGAAATTTCAACCAAATAACAGTTTTAGTGTTGGAAATTGGAAGCATCTGGGTTCATGTGTAAATCAGCAACATACAAAAGACAGAAAATGACAAAAAGACCCAATCTGATGAAAATGGTGTTTTTAACTTGTTCTTGTGGCATTTTTCTGATGATGGAGGACATGTTCAAACAGAAAAAAGCTTTAATTAGCCTTTTCTGAGTATTTCTTTAGTTAAATTGTTGTGAATCAGAAGGTGTTTGAGAAAGAACTTATTTGTGGTGTAGAAAATATGTTGGCTAGGCTACACGCTCTCTGATCTCCCTGGAATCTAACTGGGGTTTTCAGTGATCTGCTGATTCCACAGATGGAGAGTAACACATTTTCACTGACAGTCGTGTCAAGTCCAAAACTGTTTGGCTTAAGGTCAAGCATTTCACAGTTTAAGAGGGTGTGGTTCCTAAGTGTTGGATGAAGTAAATCATGATCTTTAGAGAGAAGAATCATGCTTTGTGCCATCTCTATAGGAACATATGGGGCTGTTCTGAAGCCTATGGGCAAAGGCCTCCTAACCTCAATTAACAGGAAGTTGTACAGCCTGCCAGGACGTTTTGGATCATTCCGTCCTCCCAACAGCAAATGAAGAGAGTGGGAAAAGGCCATTTCTTCCACAAAAACAAAGCAATGTCTTTGCTAGGCAGGCCTCCTCCTTCTGCATCGTTCTCTCAGTTGGATCAAAATCCCAGAGAAATACTTGGAAACCTTCAGAGGAGAATGGAGGCTGATCTGACTGCGAACAGTGAAACAAACTCACAATGAAATGTGGAGACTTTTTAAAAAAGAAACCCTATCAAAGTTTCAGTATCCATCTATCCAGCCATCGTCCCAACCTGCTGAGTCAATCCTGGGATCACGGGGTTGCTGGAGCCTATCCCAGCTACAGTTTACCCTGAGCAGGTCGTCAGTCTGTAAACACCTAAAGAGTGAACCAGGTTTTTGTTGTATCATACGACTGATTCACTATATATATTTCCATCATGTGGATAATTTAAAGCTGTGATTACTCATAAAAAATACACATCCTTCACCCCTTTATCCTTTTGTCACTTTGGTATGTTAGGAGACAAGACTGTGACGTCACACTGTGGACTTTACTTGGGTGTATACTGCCTCCTGGTGGATTTAACGGATTCAAGTCAATTTGTTAACGTGTCATACAATAACCGGCCCAGCGTCAGTCTCACAGCAACTTTGGATTTTTGTTACATTCGCTACACCCTTTGTCAAATAAGATCTTCCTCCTGCAGCAAATTTACTTGAATTAAAAAGGCAAGAAAGTCATTTCTAACCTGGTATTTATTATTATTATGGCTTTGAGGCACAACATGATTGTGCATTTTTTAATATCTCCACGTGTAATTACAATTCTTTACTTGAAGAATGTTGCGTCTGAACAACAACTACACACTTTTGTGCAGCAAAAAACAAAAAATAAGTGCCTTAAAATGATTCCAATACTGAACCACTATAACAGAAGAAACTTGTTACCATCATTTTGCTTTGTTATCTGACATGTTAAGTAAAACAAATGAATCAATACTACAAATCTATTATTAATCCAAATTGTTAACGTTTTATTTAAAACAAAGAGCCACAATAGAAGGATAAAGGAGCCTCACGTGGCTCCAGAATCTCCTGCATGTTGCTACTCACCACAAGAGGTCTCCTCTCTCACATTTCATTCTTTCAATCAGGATCAGACTCCTTAAAAATCCACACTTTCAAATGAATAAACTTAAATCTTACATAATGTGTCCTTGGAAAGTATTCATCCTTTTCCCCTTTCTAAAAGATCCTACTTTCTCTTTACTAATTTATGCCAGATCTCCTTTATGTAATATTACATTAAATATTTAAAAAGTGCAACATCACATTCTCCACTTTTTTTTACATCTCACCCTCATTCTGCTGTCAGCTTTTTGGGTTGACAGAAACTTTTTGTGAGCACTTTTAAAGGCTGACTGGAGTGATGCACATCAGATTAGTGTTTTGTGAGTCAGGATGGCCCTCATGATGATCTCACACCTCCTGCACACATCAAACAAAATTATATTTCTCAGCATGTGCGTTAATTATCGAAATGCACATCAGAAAAACAGTTCCAGGAGATGTTCTTCTGTCTGGATCTTTCAGTTTTGTTTAGAAAACTACTTTTGAGCTAAAATACTTTCAAAAAAATTTATTGATACCAGATGTACACGTCAAAAAGGTTAAGAATTATTAAAGATATTGCGAGTATGATTTGACAGAAAACTAAGGCCATGGAGAAAGAAAAAAAGAGCATATGTGAATCTTTGACTTTAATCTCAGAGCTACGACCTTTTCTTAGAATATCTCACTTTATTTTCAGAACTCTGATTTTAATCTCAGAAATTGATCTTTAATCTCAGAATTATGACTTTAATCTCTGAATTATGACTTTTTTCAGAATATTCGACTTTTATCGCAGAATTTCAACTTTAATCTCCAAAGTTTGACTTTAATCTCTCAATTTTCGGACTTTAATCACAGAGCTCTGATTTTAATCTCAGAATTCTGACTTTAATTTCAGAATTCAGACCTTAATCTCAGAATTATTTACGCTGTAAATGAAATAGAAAATGACTGTTTCAAGCATAACGTTTAGGCTAGAATTGTATTGGAAATCTATTCTTCCGTATAAATTGTGATTTCTGATTTTAATGGACCCAGGAAGACTAGCTGAAGACTATAGCTCTCAGTTTATAGGATCCAGATAAATAAACAAATAAATAAACAATTTCTGTTTTCATCTCTGAATTCTGATGTTTATTTACTAGGAATTCTGACATTAATTTTAGAATTTGGATTTTAATCTCAAAATTTGGACTTCAATCTCTGAAATCTGAGTTTTATTTCAGAATATTCTACTATAATCTTAGATTTTTAACTTTAATCTCAGAGTTCTGCCTAGAAACTCAGAATTCTAACTTTAATTTCAAAACTCTGACTCAGAATTTGTACCTTAATCTCTGAATTCTGACTTTAATCTCTGACTTTTTGTAAATGAAAATTCTGATTTTTTCCCCAGAATTTTTTACATTAATCCCAGAATTTTAACTTCAATGACAAAACTATCTCATCTTTCAGACTTTAATCTCAGATTTCTGACTTTAATATCAGAATTTGGATTTTTTAGGGTTCTGATTGTAATCTCTGAATTTTGACTTTTTGTTTATTAGCAGAACTCTTTAATCTCAGAATTATTACTTTTTCCATATAATTCTGACTATAGTATTCTCAGAATTCTGTTTAATTTCACTCAGAATTCTGACTTCAATTTCATAATATAATTTTTGGTTAGACCAAACTCCTGCCTTCAGTTCATAGCAGACTGTGAGAGTGAAGGCAGAGGGGGATGTGAAGAACTCTTCCATACTTTCTCAGGACCGCCTGTGACTGCTGTGTAAACAGTGATGGTCATGATGAAAGCGTCTAATCCAGAATTCCTCTCTGAAAACCCAGAAGTCAGCTGCTTGTGAATACTAAAGCCACGAAAAACAAACAAAGGGTCGTTTCAGGCTAGATTCCCCCCCTCTGTCGGAACAGAAAATGACAATAGCCGCCATGTGTTTGGTCACGTGACGCCCGTGCGTGCGCACATCGACGTACGTGACGTAGGGTTGAATCCTTCGTTAGTTTTCTCAACCAAACACTCTTGATATTGTGTAATAATAATAAAAAACCCTCCAAATCCGCCGGTGGTAGACGAGCCTTTAAGACACAAGGCGAACGCAGACGGAACCGCGGCTTTAGCGCTTTAAACCCACGCAACCGTTAGTGACCCGGAACTTGGCTTTTAGCTAAAGAAGAAGAAGAAAAATCCTCCTTTTAAAGCTGTTTTTAAAACACCTTCGAGGAAGAAAGGCGGGGAATACAAAGCCAGGTGCGTCAAAAAAAGAAAACACAACATTTTTGGATCCACGAAAGCGAAACGGGATTACTTCAAAGCCCAGAGCCTGCTGCTGTGACTGGCCAACGACAGTACATGGATTATCTGGTGAGTGAAGAAGCCGAAAAATGCCCCGCTTCAGCGGCCGCTGTCCCCAGCTGGGCTCGGATCAGGGTTGTTGTCAGGTGTGAGTAGCGGGAACCTGGGTGAGGCACTTTGTTGTTCTATCTTTCAACATAAAGCTTGGATAATAACCTATTGTGTTATGCTAATGTGGCAGGTGAAGCCTGTAGCTCTTCTCCAGAGGTTACCTGTTTACACTGTGATTGGCTTCAGAAATGTTTTCTTTTCTCCACCTTTAGCTCATCTGCACCTTTTATTTTCTGTCCATTTGCCTCCACTGTGGAGATGGGCTGCAGGACTCCAACAATAGGGAGGAAGTTGTAACTGAAGGTTTTCCCTGGGAACTTGGAAAGCCAGAAGAACAATAAAAAGTGTGCTGTCATCTCACATTGTGAGGTGGACAGGACAGGAACTACCCACCCAGGGGAGATTCGCATGTTTATAACTGGACCTCCCAAGAAGTGAGACCTAGGAGGAACTTTGAACTTTGACTTGGGTCAGACTCACACTTGTATCCATGAACTGCTGTTAACTGTGGATCAAAAGAGCAGAAAATGGTGCTCTCCTAGTTAACATGAGCTATTCTTTAAACTTTGACTGATGGGAATGGAAAATTGTTCACAGTAATGATTAAACACCAAGAACAGAAGCATGTCTAAACCAGCATACTGTGGAAACTGAAGGACATCTAATGCAGGCTATAGCTGAAGAATACCATGACCCATCTGTGTGTTTGTGTTGCATAAAGCCCCAATCCAGTGTTTTTGTTGTGTTAATGATGGAGGACGCATATAAAGAAAATAAAGTCTAAAACTGCATTTCTGAGAAAGGCTGCCACAAACGATTATTTTAATAGTCGACAAATAATCGATTCATTTTTCAATTAGTCAACAAATCACAAAAAAACACATATCTTAACCATTATGAGCTTTAAATTTGAAGTATTTAAGCTATATGCTAACTAAAAATACATATAATTAGGGCGATAGTTTATTAAACCTTTAATGAATCATACAGCTTTTGTCCTTTACATTTTTCTGGCATTAAAACAAGACTTAAATCATTAACTCAATCAATCAAATCAATCAATAATTTTCACTAAAGATAAAGTTTTGGTCTCACTGACTCAAATATGACAAAAGTGTATTTTGTGATGCTGAGCACTCACAACTGTATTCAATTTTACTGCATTCTGACTCTATGGAATTCCAAACTGTACGATGCCCTTGCTCGATGCAGAAAAGCTAGTATTTCTACATGTCTTGCCGAAAGAGTTGATCTCTTTTGAGAGAAGATGTTCTCTTCTTAAGAGACATTTTGTTCCAATGGGGTAGAGGTTGCAGGGATTCACATAAAACATTTAGCTAATTAGTTTCCGCTAACATTAGTTTGGTTTAGCTTACCTAGACAATTATCCCTCGTCAGCGTTATCATACCCGGTCACAATATGCTTCCTCTTCAGGTGTCCATGCATCGCCGTAAGGCTACCACGAAACACAACTTTTGTCTCATTTATTTATTTTTTATGTTTCCCACTTTCAAGCTCAGTTGGTATGTTGCTATGGTACCGGAGTCTTCCTAGAACTTCCTGTGACATCACTACTGACCAAGATTAGCACTACTGCGCATGTGTCTCAAAGAAATTAGTCGTTGACTATTTTAAAAGTCGAAATAGTTGTGACTAATTGACTAACCGTGGCAGCCCTTCTTCTTTTGTTTGTTTAAACTATTGTGACGAAAGAAATGTGGTCGGGAAAAAGCTTGTAGATGTGACGTAGAAGCTACTACAGCACGCCGCAAGCTCCACTCCATTCCGATGCATCCACTTGTAGATATCTTTGTCCTCATTGTTGGAACTGAAATTGTACATCTCACCATTTTTGTTGCCCCGGTAATGTTAAGTTGGGGGTAAGCTAGCGGGAGAGTATGTAAACAGTTGGATGATGGGAAACGAGAGCAGGCTTACTCCACACCACAACTTAAAGGCAAATTTCCAATGAACTACTTCTGCTCTGTAGAAGCCTCCTTCCCATCTGAGCGGTACGGTCGGTAAGGAGTGGTACGGTACGGTCCAGTTAATTTTGGCGAGCATTTCTACTCAGTTAAGCCGTGCTTCCACTGAGCGGTTTGTCTACATAGCGTATGCGGGGTTTAGACCGCTAGCATACCGCTAGCTCACCCAGTATCACCCCGTTGCCAAGGATGGCAAGAATGTTTGCAGTTTCACTTCAGATCAGGGCTTGCTGTAGTTTGCAGGCATTTTCAATTTAAACTGGTGACCAGAAGAGTACACACGAAACCCCAAAAACCAGAATGCTTAAAAACTTTGGAAAGCTTAAATGAGCGTCATATTGGCGCTTTATAATGTCGTCATCACCTTCTGCCAATCAATGGGTGGCGACAGCGTCTCCGCCACAACCTTTCCGTTCTATTTTTCAATGGACTTACAACAATAGACCTTTCAATGGACATTTTGAATGTTTTCACTGCAAAATGTGACAATTTTACAGTGGCAACGTGGCTTAAGTTCTACAAAACAACACAGTTTTTTTTTATTTTTGGCTAAAAACTATCAAAAACTATTTCAATATCTCAAAATATGATCGGACTGGGTCTTTAATTGTAGACGGTTAGAACCTTCTGGAGGATGGAAGATTTTCCTTGACAGTTTAGCGTGTGAACGGCACAGCTGTAGCTCTGTGGACTGTCTCTGCTGTCCTGAGGTCAGCCGCTCAACAGGAGCAGGGCCTTTTCCTGCTGTGCAACACAGGAGATGTGCTACATAACTTGGACTACAAATACACATCTCCAGTTTTTCTATTAATCAGATGGAACATGTAAGTCATTCCGTCACAGCAGTCTTTTTTTTCTGTTAAAGCTTCAAGTGAGTTGCTATATCTCATTACATAACTGGGAAAAACCAGATTAGAAGAACGTTATTGATGCTTTATAACTGTGGCTTGAGTTATGGCAGATTTTCTTTGAAGTTTGGAGAATAATTCAATGTATCAGGTCAGCATTGTATAAAAAATATTCTAAACTTTATAGGAAGGGATTTTTGTGTTAGTTCAATGGTACACAATTTCCAAACCCCACCTGCACCATGTTTTACATTTAGCCATGAAAGAAAATCATATCTTTATTCATTATTAATCCATTAAAAACGCACATCTTTTACTTCTTATAAACCAATTTCTCGATTACCTTATTAAGCTGTACTTAATCATCCGTTTGACCCTTTATTCATTATTTTCTCTTGTGTGTGGTGGGTCATTTCACATCTTTTTGAGTATTTACTCAAATGGATTTTTGCTGCATTAAAGTTATTTAGAAATAAAGGAAATTCAAACTAGAAGATGAGCTGTGAGATTCGAAGACAGGGTGGGTTTTATTTTTTTTTTAAGCCAAACATAATAAACCAACAATAATTCAATCCTATTCAAACCAATTCCTTGGAAAACATTTCGAAATCAAAACTCTTGGCATTCACAGTCAGTATTGTAAGTGATGCTTTTAGGATAACTAACATTTTCCCATCAACATCGTATTTTGGAAGTATGTCAGAGATGAAGCGATGGCAGCTCTCTGGGTTTTCTGAAGCCACTTTAATAACACTATAAACACAAACGCTCATCTGCTGACGAACCGGTTTAAAGTTTTCTGACCTGTGGCATAAAGCAAACAGTAGAAATATGGTAAAAAAAAGGGAGTTTCATTCTAACCCCAAATGATAGAACAAAGTGTAAAAAAGTTTCCAAATGGATTTTTTATTATTTTAATATCTTTTTGGTTTTAATACTTTATTTGACTTTTATTCCTGTGAAATTATTTTCTTATAATTTTGCTTAAAAAATAAATATAAAGACTATATAATAATCTTACTCTTAATAATAATAAAAGTCCGACTATGATAAAAACATACATCTAGTGTCCTTTAAATAAAATGCAATAAATTAAGTCCAATAAAGAGGTTTTTTTCAAGTTTGACAAATGGTATGCCAAAATATCGATATTGCGATATATCGATATTTAGGTATATCGCATATTTAGTGCTGTGATTGATTCTCGATGGGTTCTCACCAAGTATTGATCTTTTATTTTTGTTTGAAGAGGCTGTAAAACGTTATATTCGTCATCCTTTGGTGACCCTCAGGGAGAGTGTTTTAAGACTGGCTGTCGCGGGCACCAATGTGCTGGCAGTTACTTGAATTATTTAATTTTTTATGTTGTTTACAACAATTTTGCACAAAGTAGTGGTACTGTTGTTTATGTTGACCATGTTAACCCTAAATTTTACAGATAATTCCAATGTAATTGGTGTCGATGACTGTTTCCTTAGATCTGCAGTTCTTAACTCTGTTCAGTTTTGTTGTTAAGAGTCATATTGGGTTAACTTAGAGTGTGGGGTGAGTCGGAGGTTTTCTAATTGACGTGTTTTCATTAGCCATATTTTTATTGCAAATCCAATTTGCGCAATTTTCACAAATTTTCAAAATTTGAAAACACAAAATTTCACAATCAATGGTAATGCAGAGAGTCAGGTGTGTTCAGTCTTCTCTGCATTATTGTCATGGATGTTATCACTTTAACTGGCTCTGTGGAGGAAGTACAGCCCTCAAGTAAATTGTTATTTTTACCAGACACTATCCATTTAAAAAATCGTAAATGGTAAATCACATTTTACAGAATGTTATTTTATAGTCATTAAAAAAAATTCTCGGACCAGTATTCTAGCTTTTACTAATCTTGAGCTACAATAAAGAAAATATAATTTACTATGTCTTTCTTTAGCTGCAAAACCTGAGCCTAAAGAGGATCAAAAGCTGCTTGGTATGTTGTAAAAGAAGCTGAAAGCTGATAGGTAGTGGCAGGAAGAACAGCATGTATGAGATGGTTAACATCTCTGCAAACTGAGCT
>NC_050520.1:6506366-6516144 GCF_002922805.2 Oryzias melastigma
TGCAAAATTATTTTATTATAGTTTTGCTTAAAAAATAAATATAAAGACTATATAAGAATCTAACTTTTAATAATTAGAAGAGTCAGATTATGATAAAAATACATCTAAATGTTCTTAAAATGCAATTTTCATAAATTTTCAAAATTTGAAAACAAAATTTCCCGATCAAGGGAAATGCAGATAGTCAGGTGTGTTCAGTCTTCTCTGCATTATTGTCATGGATGTTATCACTTTAACTGGCTCTGTGGAGAAAGTACAGCCCTCAAGTAAATGTTATTTTTACCAGACACTATTCATTTAAAAAATCTTAGATGGTAAATCATATTTTACAGAATGTTCTATGATAGTTTTTGAATTTTTTTCCTGGAACAGTATTATAGCTTTTACTAATCTTGAGCTACAATAAAGAAAATATAATTTACTATGTCTTTCTTTAGCTGCAAAACCTGAGCCTAAAGAGGATCAAAAGCTGCTTGGTATGTTGTAAAAGAAGCTGAAAGCTGATAGGTAGTGGCAGGAAGAACAGCATGTATGAGATGGTTAACATCTCTGCAAACTGAGCTGCCAGTCTCTTTATGTGAGGAGAGAACATACTGACATCTGCACTTTCTGCTCAGGATTTTGTTCAGTGTGAGAAGTCACGATGTACTACCGTTACAGAAAAACAGAATTTTAATTTCCTCCAGAATCAGAAAATGTTAAAGCCCATGTAATTTTTATGACAAAGTAGCTCATTATGCCTATTATACATAATAATGTATACATATGTATGTATATATTTATATATATATTTTTTTAAATCAAAGCTTATTATACATTTGGTGCAAAAATATATTAATTATTTTTTTTTATGGGTATGCTAACATTCGTACCTTTGTTTTTAGCTTTAGATTTTCTTAACAATACACTTTAGCTTTTAAAAAAATGTTGAAGGAATTTTTAAAAACATTTTTGCATCTATGTAATGTCTTGCAGGGCATCAACTTGACCTATTTTGTACTCATTGGCCAGAACATTAGATAAATTGTATTTATCTTAATTGCGCTCTAATAAAAATGTCTCTGTAATGCTTTGAACTCATATAAAATTAATGAAGAACTTAATATTTATATTAAAAAAGTTATTAGTTTTGACTTCATTGTAGATTAGATATCAAAATATGTTTAACATTTTTTTTCTTCTTGCAAAAGTTGTTTTCTGTGTTTCCGTTTTTGCTTGTAAAAAATATTTGTTAAAAAATCCTAATAAATAGTATTATTTTCCACTCTTTCTAGTTACTGTATCTCCTGTTTTAAAATGTTTAAGATTGAAAACGTGTGCCATTGGCATAACTAGAATGAATTAGCTGCCCCCCTTTATACTCTAAACTGAGAACTACTGAAAACTCTAGTGGATGGGAAACATATGGAGACATTTGATTAGTTTACTAAAAAGTTGTCATTTTTAGCAAGAAGTAACCATACTAAAGTAGAGATGTAGGGAAAAACCAATTTGCCAATGTATTGCAATATTTCGTTTAGTAACACTTTCATATTGATTAAAAATTCTGACAAGACGATATATAATTAATTATTTAGGAGCATCCTTTAACATCTTATTGACTGCTAGTTGGCACACAGATCCTGTTTGAGCAGCTCTAAACCTCACCAGAATAGATCGTGAAAAATTGGTGAAAAATGGTCTTGAGATATATCACGATACATATCGTGAGACACGTATCATGATATATATCATATTTCCAGATTCTTTCCAATACACACCCCCATTCTAAAGGTGTTTGAAGAAAGTTTAAGTGTATGTTGGCTTGTAATCTGTACCTACAGTATCTAAATACACTCAGATCAAAGACATTCCACTGAAGGAAGCTGATCACATCTCAGTCAGGGAGGGGCCAACAAGAGGCAGTTTGCAGCAGATTAATTAGTTTCATTTCAAGTGTCATTTAAGGCAGCTTTCACCTTTTTACTTTACATTAACTCATATCTGAGTGTGCCAAATTCCATCCTGACAGCAGCAGAAAGCTTAGCCAAATTCTCTTTAGAGACAAACTCAAAATGACCTCAAAATGTTCAGATTTTCCTCTGTGTATTGTACCTAACACAGTCAAATTCCTGCTGTGTTTTGATTCCAGCTCATTAGTGATTACTCTTTGATGTCTGATAATGCTAATGAGTGTTAAATCTTTGGGTTGTTCCATATCAGGATTGTTGTTAATGCTAGAGGAGTTTCCTATTGCTATAATTGTGATAATGATCATGCACGTTGAGTTCTCTTGGATAATAATACCCCTTTAAGCTCATGGATCAATTTGTATTCTCTAAGAGGCACTTGTTTTGTATGTGGCTCATTTTGTATTGGTCCCTCAGTCTGGAAGTGAAGCTGTTGTAATGTCCTAAAACAGGGTGTCAAACTCAATCACACAAGGGACCAAAATCCAAAACACACTTTAGGTCGCACAGGATAAACATTTATTGAACACTCTACAACAAAATTTTTAAGACTTTAAAACCGTAACTTATAAAATAGCATTACCTGCGATAATGCTAGTGTGAATGCTGTAAGTTGAATTTAGCCGCTGAAGATCTTAGTGCTGGTAGCTGAAGATGCTGAAATTGATAGCTAAAAATGCTGATGCTGATAACTGAAATCACTGAAGCTGATTGCCAGTTAGAATATTAGCTAAATGCCAAATTAGCCTAAAAAATAAAACAAAAAACAACTTAGATTAGCCAAAATGGCTAGAATGTATCTGAAAAAATAGCCAAACCTCAAACTATCCTGAAAAAAGCAGAAATTAGCCAAAACAGCTAGCATGTAAACATTAGCCTAACTCCAAAACAGCCTAAAAAAACTTAAAAAGAAAAGACTAAATTAGCCAAAACAGTAAGCATGTAAACATTAGCCTAACTCCAAAACAGCCTAAAAAACTTAGAAAGAAAAGCCCAAATTAGCCAAAACAGCTAGCATGTAGCTGAAATATTAGCTAAACTCCAAAACAGCCTAAAAAACTTTTTTAAAAAGTCTAAATTAGCCAAAACAGCTAGCATGTAGCTGAAATACTAGCTAAATTCCAAGTAGCTTTAAAAAACCAAAGGAAATGCCAAAAAGCTAGCAGAATGGCAATTTTTATAACTTTAAAACCGTAACTTTTTAACATACTATGAATAATAAAAAGGCAGGAATATTATTTCACAATAAATCAACGTAAACCTTAAATAATTTTCAATATTTTACTCTCCATAAAAATATATTTTGTCAAAATTATGCAAGTTATAAATAAGCACAACATAACATTGGGCCATTAATAACAATAAAATAAAATCATCTGAAGGGCCGGATATAATTACCCGGAGGGCCGGATCTGGCCCCCGGGCCTTGGCTTTGACACGTTTCCCAAAATTTTTCTCCCAAGGTAAAATTTGGTAGTTTGTCCCTCCAATAGCTTCAAGGGGAAAATGTTCAGTTTCATCATAATTGTTAGTTTTTCTGATCAGATAAGTTGAGCTCCTGAGCTAATGTCTTCTTATCTAATGAACACAACCAGATGGACCAATTTTCTCAGGAATTATTTGGATACTGTTACCACAAACCCCTGATTAGACACTGATTTAAAAAAAAAATCTGTGGGAACTTTTATACCATCTGTTCTCTTATCCTGCAGTTGACTAAAACATATGTTGTAGATGTATGGAAATGTATTGATAAAGTAATAAGCAACACTTGAAAGTGCTATATTGGTAGCTAACAGCTAAAAAATGAAAAAGAAAATCTAGTTAATTCTTTTTTAAATTGTCCCAACTAATTCATAAAAGCCACATGCTTGTTTTTATATGTTTAACTTTTTTTTGTTTTAATATTACATTTTTATAGAATCAAATACCAAAACATGAGCCAAATTATTACAGATTATATGCACTTTTAATAAAAAAAAGAGCAAATCTTGCTGTGTCTTGCCATAGATCAACAGTGGGGCATTTGGTAGTTACCAAACATCCTTTTCTGAATATGGATCATTTGCAGAAAAGCAGCCCCAAAGCATGATGCTTCCACCCCCATGCTTCTTCACATGGGTGCTCTTGGGATGCAATTCTGCATTCTACCCTCTCCAAACAAGTTCGGTAGTCTCATCTGACCACATGACCCAATCCCCCTCTGAATCATCCAGATTTTCTCTGGAGAACTTTAGCCAGGCCTGGACATGTTCTGTCAGAAGCATGGGGACCTTTGCATCACTGTCTTGTATACAGATAATGAGTTCAAACAGTGGAATAGCAGAAGTTCCAGGTCATTGAGGGACACGATTATTGTATTTTTTAGGACCTAAGTCTTATTTTTTCTGCATCATTGTGCAAATAAAATGATTTGATTTCCTGGATTAAATAACAAATTCTGTCTCTCAGAGTTGAATTGTATCTATTATGAACATTACAGACCTCTTATCTTTTAAGCGGAACAACTTTCAGAATCTGTGACTCACAAATAAATTTTTTGCCCCTCTGAAAATGATAATTGCACTGCTAGCAGGTGGTTGAACAAGCTATTACTAAAAAGCTGAGATGACGAACAAGCTATTTGATCATGACTCACAGTTTTCAAGCAGACATCCGACAAAAACATCCCACAGCATCTGTTGAAATCCCCATGACCGCTGCAAAGCTCAAGTGGTCAATCCTTTCATCCTCCTCCATGCAGAAAGCAATGGTTTTCATACCTGATAGAGCCCTGCATACAGTTTGAGCATAGTGCGTGGGTGTGTAATGGTGACTAATCCAATTTGCAGTCTTATTCGGGATCTGTAGATGTCAGTGAGTCCTTAATCTGTGGAAAGGGGGAGAGATCCTCGCAGTCTTAAGCTTTTCTCTGTCTGCTGATCCTCGTGGTAATAGTTTTTTTTTCGCCCTTCTACTCTTTGTCCTAATGAATACAAGGAGTAAACACAATCTGTATCCCATACTATAAATGTGAGATTTGGGGAAAGAAATAGCTTGAGGCTGTTGACAGCTGGTTGGTAGACAGTAAAGGGCTGGACTCATGTCGATGTGCCTGTGCTCTACTCAGCTACTCCTGATCCTCCTCTATCCATTCACTTATTCCCAAGGCTTGGGTTGTTTGTTGCCAGGGGTTACGCTTGTTGTTGAGGATAATGTCGGAGTACATGCAGCTCTCGCTCGCCCTGTGCAGAATTGGAATTTACACGGTAAGAAGAAAATGTCCATATGCTGCTTTCTCTTGTTTGACGGTGGTCGGGGTGTGCTGTGCTGCGTTTCTGAAGGAAGCCCCACAGGTTCAAAACCTTGGTTTGTTTACAGAGATTCTGTTTGAGCTACAGTGACGACTGCTTTTCCTGTTGGTTGGTTTCTAAAAGGAGAGCATGGTAAAAGATAAAGGATTGAAGAAAAAGGTATAAATTATAGTGTAGCTCCCAGATGCTGGTATTAGACAGTCAATTGTGTGTTTGCGACCGAATCAATTAGTATGAAACTAATAAAATATAAATTAAAAAACTGCCTTCTTGGTTTGTATTTTGACTTTTCAAGAATTTTAACAGAAAAATGTAGGATTTAGTGTGTTTAGCTGATTGTATATTGTCGGTAATTGTTTTCTGACCAGCTGGTGCAGCTTTTATATCAAATGTTTTAGTGACAAAGTGTTTGTTTTGTTTATTTTTAATGTAAAGTTCTACAAAAATAGAGGACAAAATTAATCAAAAATGATAAGGACTTAATAATTTAGCCATCATCCAATGTAGAAGCAGTTTTTAATCCAGGCAGTGCATTAAATTACCTAAAAATGAGTTTTCTTCCGATGTCAGCAAGGAAGTTCATCTGCATTCTTTTCTGGGGGGTCTAAACCTTTCAGCGTACTGGGGGTTGTTCTAGTAGCATGAATACAAAATCAGCTCTGTGAATGTTTAGACGAGTTAGTTTTTCATTTTCTGGAACATCTGTGGTGGCATCTCTTTGGTTTTGTCTTGTTTTTAAGCTGCACTAAACCTTATTTTTGCAGTTATTTTACAGATATTTTTATAAATTATTTTTCTTAGGATTCAGAGCTTATAAAACTCACGACATGAGTAGCAAATATTGTCATGGTCATTTGAGTGGTTGTCAAGTTTGTACTCATTGAGAACTTTGCTATCTTATCTCTGGAAGTAAAAATATCTTGTGAAAACATTTGGAGAAAAGGCTTCCTTGCAGAATCCCAGAGACAGTGACTATGTTTACATGCATGCAGGATATTACATCCAGTGCTTGAGCTTGTTAGGATAAGATCAGAATTTCGACATGCATGTAAACACAGTAGGTGTTTCACAAAGGATAGGAATTAAGGGTTCATTCTCCATCTGAGCCACCACAACAACCAGTCCTCCACTGTGGTAATCCTTTATATTTGATGTTTTGTGGTAGAAAAGTACAGTCGTACGTCTCATTGTTTGAACTGGCTTGATTATGTACTATCAGTTCGTTGTAGGTTGTGTGCAGTTCTCAGCCTTTCTAGTGAAAGAATGAAGTGTTCTTCTTCTATAGTCTTTCTTATTTTGTTTGCTAAAGATATTAAACCACTAATCAGAACTATACTTGAGTTTTTAGTGAAATTTATGACTAAACATTTGTTAAAAACCCACTTAGATAAGGTGTTTTTAACATTTTCTTGTGGCATTTATCTGATCATTTATGCATGTCTGAGTATTTATTTTTTTATTTAAATCATTTAAAATTAGGAGCAGAAGAAAACATGCATGTGGAAAAAGAGCTTACTTGTGATATAGAAAATATGCTGGGTGAGCCACAAGCTTTTTACTCTGCCCCCCATTAGAGCAAGGAGGGGGAGGGGGGTGGGGTTGCTTTGCCCCACTGACCCCGCCCACAACTCAGAGTCAAATTTTTCAATGAACTCACGCCGCTCTGCAGAAACTATGTTCCAGAAAACAACACAGGTTTGTTGATTTTGTCTAGAATTGAATAAAGTAGGATTGAGTAGATGGGACTGGTGCCAAGGAAACATGGGTTCAGTTCCCAGGGGCACAATGAGCTAAAGATCCAGACCCTTTGCACTGCTGCCTATCTGGGTCTCCCTGTCTCTTGAAAATACAGGGTTAAAATACCTCTTGTTGATATTGTTGGACGGGGGGCATAACTCAAAATTTACTGTGCAAAGCTTGCCCAATACTACAATATCCATCATCGAGAACATTAATGAAATGGAGAAATTTACCCTTTCTTTAAGGATATATTCAAACTGGACACATTTAGTCTGCTTAAAGTGAATTATAGTTCATTTCCGCCGATAATGCGCAACAAAGTTTTAGTCTGAATACGCACAAATGAATCCTGCTCCTGGACCAGGAACTGCTCTCTGACCCATCTTTAGAGGTGGTTTCGGTTTCTTCCAATCGGACTGAGCTTCGGCATGCTCTGAGATTCTTTAGTCTGAATACGATCCACTCCAAGACAGAAACAACTTACCCAAAATGGCCACGGTAACCAGTTGTCACGTGATGTCAACAGTGAAGGTGTAACAGTGTAAAGCTGCAATTGTCTTGCTAGCAAAAAGGCAAAAAATGGTACAACTCCTTACGTTTAAGAGCATTTGTTTTAACACAGCTAAAAAAACACTTCTTAAATGCTTTCCTGTGTCTCGTTACGTGGCATGCCCTGTCCGCTGCTGTGATGTCATCCAAAAAGCTACCGGGTTGTTTCCTAACAAATTCTCTTAAAAACAACGCCATAACACCACAACAATGAGACACAGCACCTCATTCAAATGTGGAAAGATAAATGCAGGTTCATTAAAACAACTTTTAATGTGATCAACATTATTTCTCACTGTTTTCCCAACAATCTGTATCACAAACACTTATCAGCGTACCTTCATAGCCGTATCGTCCCCAGGAATCGCCGTGCGGCATTCTAGAGAAGCAGTTGAATAATGTGGAAAAGTGTTGAACTGGGCCTTCATACAAATGCTCAAAATCAATCAGCAAAATAGAAGTAACTGCTAGCCAATGACTGAAGAGATCTTTAATCACATGATTTTGTTTTTTTTAGAATGTTGTGTCCGAAACAGAAATCTCCAGTAGAAGCCAGTCTGAATAGAGACCAAATGCAATCTTCAGGACTCGATCCAGAGCAAATAAATGGACTCGATCCGAACCAACGGACTTTCCCAGCCTGAATACACCCTGAGACTTGCATCAACCAAATGTACCAAATATTGGGAAAACTGGACTCTTTACATAAACCAAAGTAACAACTAGATGTCTCTTATGCTACATTAAATGTAAGGGTCATCTGTATTTGTTATCTGTGTATCCTTTAAACAAATGTGGAATATAATGTTCTATGTTTTGTGTTATTGTAGTTTCCTTATGTTTAAAAAAAAAATAGTTAAAAAAATAAAATACAGGGTTGTGTCAGGAAGGGCAACTCTCTGCCAAACCACCTGTGCAAATCAGGTGAACAACAAGAAAAGAACAGAATAGAATAGACTTTATTGTAACTGCCATCAGCAGCTAAAGTCTGAGCAGTCCAACAGCAGCAGAGCACAAGGTAATTGTAAGTAAAAAAAAATAACAATAAAAAATACAGCATAAGGCAATTATAAAATACAAAAAAACACAATTAAAAATAGGGTCAAAATGTGTGGTTTGTTAAAAGACCACTGGTAACTTTTAAAGTAGATCAAACTTGATTTTAATGGAACTAATGCCAAGATCAGAACATAAATGTTTTTTCTTTTTTCTATTTAAAATACTTTAATAATGTTAGCACCATTTGGAGAAATAAGTGTCACAGTACTGCACAGTAATAGTTTTATTCACAACATTTAACAAATTCTGCTTGGAAAGGAAATGTATGAACCGTTTCATAAAGTGATCAAAGATTAACTACAAAACAAATGTGTTTATTTATCTGTACAGTTGATTGATTAAAAGTTTCCTGCTGAAACTGAAAGCAAATCTTACTAAGCATGCTTGTTATTTTTCATTTGAAAGTCTTGAAAAGAGATCATAGCCTTAATTTACTGCATTTTTAATGGTTGTTGAAATGTATACACGAACGATCTTGCTGTTTTCGTCAGATGGTCAAGTCCTTCTCGGGGGCAAGCATCATTAGGTATCTCAATGGCTGCTCTCCAGACTCTTGACCATTAAGAATCTAAGTGATTGTATTGGGCCCTTTGTTGTCTTCTCATTATGTTATTAATGGAGTGGAAAAATGGTGGTCTGAACCCTGAGGCCTCGGCCACGTCATTCAGTTTAAGAGTCTCATGGCTGTGTTAAGCCTAATTTGGCAAGAAACCATGGAGTGTGCATTCAGATCATGACCTACTTGGAGCTCACAAACACATTGGAGACCTGGGTAGGTGGCACACCAACTGAACCCTCAGTCAGCTTGGAGAATGGACAGCACTTCCTGACAGGAGCAAAACAATATGGTCATTTATAAGTTTTAGGTCTGAATATAGTTTTTGTCCCTGGAAAAGGATTACATATTTTATTATTATGCATTGCAAAATTGTAAAAAATACACATTCATAGGAAATTTCAAACAGATTTAATTCTTCAAGTCAGAAACGTTTTTAGTTTTATAGTTGGCATGAATTCTGTTATTTATGATTTTTATTTTTAAGCAATTGCTTTGTTGTCCTTTATAGACTATTATTACAGGTTACAGGTTAGAAGAGTGGTTAATCTCAATGTTAAGTGTCACCACACCACCACCTTGTTTACCCAATAAAGATAAGATATTACCGTATTTTCCGGACTATAAGTCGC
>NC_050520.1:6516385-6516749 GCF_002922805.2 Oryzias melastigma
AAGGAAAACAGAGAAGACTAAAGACAAATGCCCCCCAAAAGAAAATCATATGCTGCAGACTACAAGCTGCAAGTAGTGAAATTTGCAGTTGAAAACGGTAATCGAGCAGCAGAGAGAAAGTTTGGATTAAGTGAAAAACTTGTTAGGGACTGGCGTAAAGCGGAGGCTACTCTTACCGCCATGAAGAAAACAAAAAAAGCTTATCGCGGTCACAAAGCTAGATGGCCACAGCTAGAGAAAGAAGTTCATCAGTGGGTGCTTGAACAACGTGCCGCTGGGAGAGGCTTGTCAACGGTGCAGTTGCGTCTCCATGCCCAGGTTGTTGCCAAGGCGATGAATCTTAAGGACTTTGCGGGAGGACCTT
>NC_050520.1:6518128-6526381 GCF_002922805.2 Oryzias melastigma
ATGTATGGTTTTTTCTTCTTTGTTATGCATTTTTTGGCCCCTGCGACTTATACACCGGTGCGACTTATAGTCCGGAAAATACGGTACTCTAATAAATCGAAAACTTCCTATCTTAATCTCATGTATCGGGTAACTTTTATCAACTGTTGATAAGTGGAATTCTATCTTTCTTTATTTTCTGAAAGTACTAATAATTAAGTAATAGAGACAGAAATGTGTTATTTTTGTTCCTACTGCAGACTCTGTGCGATAGCAAATTTTCCACAAGGTTTTTACTTTTCTTGTTTTTGTTTTTAAGCAAGTGACATGCAAAAACAACGTTATGTTTTGGTTCCAAACTCTCTTCCTGATCTGCATGGACATGAACTGAAGGGAAGCACATAATCACATTCATCAAAGGATGTTGTTGCTGCGGCAACTCTCATTACATTTTTATAACACGATGCATTAAGGTCATTATCGAGAGAAGCTGAAAACGCCTGCTCGAACTCAAATAAGAGCCATTAAATCAAACTTTATTTATAAAGCTCCTTTCATACATTAGTAACCAAAAGTGCTCTACAGAATAAAAACGCATAAAAAACAATTAAAATAAAATAAATAAATAAAAACAAATGATAATTTCAAAAGCTGTAAAATGAGATGCATCAACTATGAAAAATGACTGTGTATTGCATAACCTTATGGTTTTAGTGCTCTTTTAAAGCAATTTATTGTGTTTTACCATTAATTTTTGACTGCATTTTAGGCTAAAGTTTGGTCAGTTTTGTAATTGAAATCTGACTGTTAACATAACAACAAAGTAAATGTTTTCTCGTGTTTCTTTGGATACATACAGCCTTGGTTTTTAAGGCTGTGTTCAAAGCACGATGAAATCATGTCTGACACATGATACTTGCCATATTTTTGAATTACTAATTTAATGCATGGAGCTTTTGTGCTTTTGGAGCCCATTTGTTTTGTTGGCACACTACAGGATTGATAATTACATGAACTCCTTCAAACAATTTCCTGTTTCAAGTGTAAAATCTGTAAATCTGCATCGATTTTTATGTACTGTATAACTCTGTGTTTGAAAGCATTCTAAATTTGTAAAGTATTTCAAAGCTTTCGCAGCCACAAAAGTGTACCCTTAACTTGTCATCTCTTGCTGTTGTGTCAGACTCTAGAGTTGTGTAGACACAAAGATGGAGGCAGTAGTTGTAGAAGAAACACAGAACCTGAGTGGACCAACATTAAGTGAAGCTATAGTTGCTTTTGTTAATCTGAATGTGGGCAATGAAGTGTAAAGTAATAATAATGGCCTTTATTTTTGCTGTTTTAGAACAGCCCTTACATCTTGCATTAGGTTTAAACAAAGATTAACCTCTTCAGGTTCTGTGGTAGAGTGTCACACCTCAAAAGAATGTAACGTTCAATTGTCAAGTGTATCATGAAGTCATTGTACAGCAAATGTAAGTTTGATGCACCCTTGGCTTACAGGTGATTCTTAAGGTACTCTGGTACTGTGCGTGTTACATAAGTGTGCACTAACCTGACGCCTACATAATGCCAGTAAAAAGAACTCTACATGAACATTGTCACTCTGTGCTCAGCAAGAGGTCTAAAGTCTTGACATTCAGTGCAGGCCACCTGCGTGCCTGTATCCATCCATAAGGGTAGTTGACTGTATAACAGAACAGGACTGAGCCGTTGTGACGTCACCCATAGAAAAGGCCAATTTAGTCGCCATTTTGCCATGATATTGGAGCCAGTCGACAGTGATTGGTCCGAGCCGGTCCGAGTCAACGTTTCTATAGCAACTACTGTCGCCAATCAGGAGTTGTTTTAAGTCCACACCCCTTTCACTGAAAGCGGGCTCGGGGGAATCTGTCAATTAAACGTTCGAGGTGGGGGCCAGCAGGCGCCACATGCTTTTATTGAGAGATCTGATAGGTCAGTTTATAACTTGAAGTACTTGGGATAAAGAAAAAAAACATAGGATTACCAAGAAGATGTTAAAAAACTGTATTAGAGCTATTTCATCAAATCATATTCTAATATAATCTGATAGTCACAAAAGTCAAGGATCCATTATTTTCTGGTTATATTGACAGTGTTCTCTGTAGTATAAATGGACTAACTGATATAACATTAGTTATTTATAAAGTCCAAAAATAGTATAAAAAAAACATCCAACTTTAACTTTTAAAGGAAATCCTACTTTTGAATGAGTGTTTATTGTTACCTTTATCCTGTTATCAAGAAAAGATATTTTAAGCCATCTTATCTTTAGAAACTAGTTTCACTTTTCCCACAGGGAGGGGTCGAAAGCAGATTTTAAAGGTTAGTTTGTGGCACTGTCGTCTCATTTTCTTTTTACATAATCCTTTTTTTCATTTTATTTGCCTAAAATAAACTGTCTGCGATTCAGTAAATAAACAGGTTCAGATTAATTTTGAGATATCCGGATTCAGGAGTTCCACTTATTGTTTTTGTTGTGCTATAGTGTCATAAAAAATGACGTCCTCCAATAATAAGACATTTTTTCTCATGGTGTATGAGCGGCATACGTTTCTAATCTGCTTCCGGCATTTTGAAAGGCAGGATGGGAGCAGCTATTGCCCCCATCCTGAGCCATGAATATCCCACAATTTAAAATCACTGTTAGAAATGTGTGACTAAGACACAACTATAGGTACCGGTAGCTCGCCCACTTCTGTTTCCAAAAACCTCCTTGCCACTTATCATCAGTTTTGTTTTGTGGCTTAAAAAATACTTGGCTGTCAGAAAACAACAGCAAAAATTCATCTTCTTGGTTGGATTTTGGCTCACAGGAGACCTTTGAGCACCACGTATGCCAACAATTTGATCAGTCTTTATCGGAAATGCTGTGAATATCTCTATCATGTTAAAGTTAATACAATACTGTCTTTTTACGCAAAGGTCTTTTGTTTGATTAAAAATACGAATCCATTTTTTAAGCATGTTTTTAGCAATCGTATATGATTTAATCTAGACTTAAAGAGAAATGACATGAGAAAGTGGAACCCTAAAGACAAGCAGAGAGAAAGAAAATGAGGGAGCAGTAACCTCAATAACAAAAAATACACAGATAACAGAAATACAGCTGGAAAAAAACAAAACGTTATAATAATATTTTAAAGAAAGCAAAAATCCTTGCACTATTTTACATTTTTTAATTCCTTCTTTATTCTTTTCAATCTATAAGGACTCTCTCCTTTTCGTATTATTATGATCATCTTTTTTTTTTTTTTTTTTTGTAGATTGAAGAGGCTTTTTTTTGTTCTCTTTGTCAGCACAGTAGAAACCCATCTGCACCCTGCTGTGAGCCAGAGCTACATAACATACAGTTTGGGACATTGTAATGCATGAATAGGCTTTAGGTACTTTTATAATCCCAGCTGTCCAAACCAGGCGGCTCCATCCTTTTTACTTTCGGTTTCATGGGTGTCAAACATGGTTTGTTCACAAGCCCATAAGTTCAGGGACCTTAAATATACCTTAAATATTGTAATATCAAAATATAATTTTTGCTTTTGAAATGTTAGCATATTTGTTTTTAACAATATGACAAGTGAATTGATTTTAGTTGATTTTTTTTTGTTGATTTTTGCAAGATGGACTTTAATGTGATTATTTTTTTATGGGACTAATTAATCATGAGCGGTAATTAATTAATTAATTAGTTTTAACCACATACATTTTTTACCTAAAATTGTTGTGAAAAGCCTCATTTTGAAATATTTTGTTTAAAATTTGTGACATTGTGGTGCAGTAAAAAAACAAAATACAATTTAAAAAGTTCCTAACTGAAGTTTTTATAGTAACAGACTTCCAAGGGATTTTGTTTTCAATCACAAAAAATTAAAATAATACATCAGGTTCAGAGTGCTCTGGAAGATGTCTGAGCAATTCAAAAAATATTGACCACAAACTTTTTATTGTTTTAATACATATGTTGACATACTTTATTTCACAGTTTTTCACAACACCAAGACAGTGGAAAAGACTTGAGTGATTTCATAGTTTCCTTTAATTGGTTTGGTTAATTTGATCATTTTGAAAACTGAGATGAAAGAGAAGAGAAAGATAAAAAAGAGTCTACGAAGGAGGGAATGAAATATGAGGACGTGACATTGGAGGAATTGAACTATTCAGCTATTGAGCAATTGTTTCTTTGAAACAAACTTTTGCTTCATCATCTGGTCAAATAAGTGCAGGAAGAGCAGAACTTTCCCTCTGAAATGATGCTTTGTTTGGCTGATACCATGACAATCTGACGCACCGTGTTTTAAATAAGCAGTTTTTTGTAAAAAAAATAAATAAATAAATTAAATTTAAACATATAACAAAACTAAGATTCTAAAAATTGATTTACTATTTACTTTTTTCGTATATAATCATGATATGAGGGGATAAAGTTCTTCCAGGTGTGGATTATCAGACGTGAACAGACTTCATGGAAGTGAGAGACTAATGTAATTAAAAATATATTTAGATAATGTGCTAAAATGCTTATAACTTATTAAATAATCACAATTAATGTGATTATTTGACAACACTACAATAAATATTCCATTATAGACATAACATATTCTTATTCTTTTTAATGCATATTTATTATCATTCTTCGTTATCTTGAAAAATGTCTTATCTAATAATAAAAATAAAACAAAACCTCTCTATGTTCTTAAGTTTGCACTTTTGTTTTTAGGAATAATCCACCAATCCCACAAAAAAGTATCTGTTATTTAAAAAAAATCATGTTTTGTTTTAGAGAATGTCACAAATTCCAGCATTTATGACAAAACTCCATGAAACTCAGATGCACCTAAAATCAACAGACAAACTCATTTGTTAACTATGGATGCAGAAAAAGTCAAATTAAACCTGGTAATGTACTCCTTTTTATGAAACCAGGACCATTTTTCTGACATGTCAGTGAATGTCACAGAAAATCCATCCTTATTCTCGGAGGAGCTCCCATGAGAGCTAAATGAGAGTTCAGCCTGTGCTCCATTTACTATATTTAATGATTCCGTTTCCTGTTAAAATAAAAAACACACATCAGTGATGAAGCTAAGCAGTAAAATCAGCCTCTGATAGTTGTATTTAGTGGATTTGTTAACGGGAGAGCTCCAACCTGTCGATAAAAGCTGATACCTCCCCAGTGTCGAGGCAAGCGTCCACTGAGGCTTGCTTCCTCCCACGTCTGTAATCTTCTTTCAGATGGAGTAAGACTGTCATTTCCTTTTCTAAGAAGGAGCTCCTGTTTATATTCAGAGCAGAAAGTCCTGTCTTCACGTAAAGAACGTGTTTTGTAATGTCTGTTTCCATTTGGGATAAAAATGATGCCACGCTAGAAATGATTGTTACAGCAATCATAAAAGAATATGACAAATGTTGGAGGGTGACAGTTAGTTTTTTTTCCATTACAAGCGTCAAGCCATCCAAACTGTCTAGACAGGCTTAGTGACAGACAGCCTGTTATCGGAGGGAGTTTTCTTAGTGCGTTTATTCAGTCCATTGCTGGCTCTTCTTCAAGCCAACAGAAGATGATGGAAACATTTCCAGCATCTGCATCCATTAAAGGTTAATCTCTTTTCTGAAGAATATCATGGAAAAGTGTGTTAATTTCCAATCAAAAAAATTAAAATTTTATAGAATATAGATTCACCGTTTAATTTATATCAAGTATTTATTCGTTTATTTTTACATACATTTGGAATTCTTGCTCATAAAACTCACGAAAATATGATTTCAGAAAAATTGTATTTTCAAAATGAAATGTCTGTCTTCAGTCCTTCAATAGTCTGGTCTGGGGAAGATGAAATCTGCATCTCCATCTTCAGCAGAAATAATCATGAAATCCTCTAGAACATTCTGCTACACTGTTGCAGTGATTTTAGATTCAAGAAAGCAGAGTTTGCAGACCCCAGCGGTGGACATTGCAGCCCAAATCATGACTGACTGTGGAGATTTCTCCAGCAGCTTGAGTTCTGCTCCTCACCAGTCTTCCCACAAACCCTTAGACCTTGATTCCCACTCTTTACTTTCATCAGTTCTTCCTTTCCTTTCCTTTACCCAGTTGAGACATTTCCTCTGCTGGTCCAGGCTCAGAAGTGGTTTGACCCGAGGAACCCGACAGTTGTAGTCCGTCTCCCTAATGCGTCTGAATGTGGTGGTTTTTGAAGCTGTTCCTCAACCTCAGTCTACTCTTTCTGGATGTCTGCCAGCTTCTCAAATCTTTTAACAATCCGCTATAGTCCACCCTGATTTTTGCCTAAAATCCAATATGGCGGCCAGAAATCCAATATGGCTGCCCTCAATATTTTAGTGTACAGCAAACTTTTTCTGGTTCACTTTACACCCCATAAATGTACTACAAACAGATACAAAAGTTATACTAATCTATCAAATAAACCATCAAAGGTCTGTGACATCTTGACATCAAAACGACGTCATAGCAATCTGATGAGCTTTTAAAATTCAATGTACAGCAAACTTTTTTCTGTTCCACTTTACACCCATACATGTTTTACAGACAGATACAAACATGTTATAAATCTATCCAAAAAAACAAAACAATCAAAAGTAGTCTGTGACAGAGCTTTGGTGTCAAAACGATGTCATAGCAGCGCGATGACCCCCTGAAATCAATGAACTGTCCATCTTATCCTGGTCCGTCTTATCCCTCAAAAATAAATATAAACATTATGCTGCCTGTAAAGTGGACCAGAAAAAAGTTTGCTGTACATTGAAAAATTGAGGGCAGCCATATTGGATTTCTGGCCACCATATTGGATTTTCAGCAAAAATCAGGGTGACCCAGAAGCTTATTTTCAAAAGTATGCCCCAAAGAAGATAAATCCATTGAGAAAACATTGCCTGGAAAAAGGGTAATTTTATGAATTTTAGTGTCTTACCCAGACTATGGAGGGGATCAGTGATGGTCTTCTGGATGGTTGTGTTGAACCCAAATGAGACAGTTGAACCAAACCAAACCAATTTTTTGTCATCTGGGGAGACTGTGTAGTTGCTTTGAGTTTAGTAGATGATGAGTTGGTGAAACTGAGTTTAAAATACTCATGTGACTAGATTTCTCCACAGTATTCTAAGTTTCCCATTTTTGTGGGGTTTATTAGCTGGAAACCCAATTTATGTTAAATAAATAAATAAATACTTAAAATCGAATAAGTGTTCCAGAATCTTCATTCTATCAAAGTTAAATTTCTGAGTGGAATGATGGAATTGGAAAGGGTCTCTTCCTTATAAGCAGCAGTCAACCAACTTCTCTTGCAAGTGCATTGACCTGGAGTGGTGGTAAAAGCTGGAGACGTACAGAATACCATGTGCAGAAGAGGAGAAGGCTCAGTCGCCTGTGGAGCTCCATGGTGGATTTAATGCTGCCCTAAAGGACATACTGTAGCGTGTGAGTGAAGAAGCATTTCCCAAGGTTCCTCTGAGGCATCCGTCCCCGTCAGCTGCAGCCTCCACCCACTAAAGTGGCTGAATGGTGTTGAAAGCACCAGAGAAAGATGATCCTTACAGCACAATCTGGGTGCAAATGAGCCGTCTTCAGCAAACGCAGCATCATTCATCCTTCAAGGAGATCTGTGGTTTACAGGCAGTTGGTTTGGAGTCTTTTAGGGCAGATGGATGTTTTTGTTTGCTTCTGAATGAAGTCCTAATGAGAATGTTACAGCAACTGCTTAATATCCTAGTGTTTATGTCTCTTTGCAATTGGTTAATTAATATAAAGAATATTCAATCCTTTTGTAGTTTCCTATAGTTTAGTTCTTCCATTTTTCCTTTTTATCAGTCACAGCACTGCAGATCCAGGATCAGTTCTTTAGTCTTACTGGTGTTTAACATTTTTAAGCCTCATTTTGCAGAATGTTGTTTTTAAAATGTGTACTACTTCAAATATTTTTTGACTCAGAAGAGAACTGTCGAGACTCGTTTGGTATGTCTGTGTGAGCTTCTAATTTGAAGAGGACAATGGCGCCCTCTTTTGGTTTCTTAGGTGCACTACAGTGAAAAACTGAACAGCAACAATAAACAAAATAAAAAAAATAAAAGTTCCCTCATCTATAACACATTTTAAACTCTGTTTTTGATATTTTTATTTTAAAAATTACATTTTAATTGTTATAACACTGCAGAAACAAAGCGCAAATGTTGTCGTAGTGACCAGAGCAGAAATAATTTTACATATAATTTTACTGGGTGTTGTTGCCCCTGAATTCT
>NC_050520.1:6526450-6527198 GCF_002922805.2 Oryzias melastigma
GTTTTATATGAATGTTATGAAGCAAATACACATGACAGATTTAAAATGCAAAATACAGGGTGTGTGTGGAGTTTACTTCATTCCTCGATAATCCTCTAAAATTAATTGATTGTAAAATAAATGTTAAAAAAATTCTGAAAATCCAACCTCAGTTGAATGTTTGTGGAGCAGCATCCCAGTATTTCCAGTATAAGCGCTTTTAAAATGGTTAATGCTAGAGCTGTCAGGCGATTAAAATCTTTAATCGCGATTAATCGCATTGTCCAGAGTTAACTCGCGATTAATCGCAAATTTACATGTGGCCTTTTTTTAAGGAATGAATGTGTGGTTCGTGGAATTTAGCAGTTCTACATTAATTATGAAAACAAGAATGACAAAATTAATAGTTTTCATCAGAAATACTTTATTTTGTAACATTGTATTGAGATAAACCTTCTTAACAATAAAAGGCTGTAACATAAAATGCCTAACAAAAGCCCAAGTGCAAGTGAAGGGCATTTTAAATTCAAAACTTAAATCATCGTTCAGTAAAATAAAATAAAAAACATCAAAAATCAAATTTCCATAACACTCTCTTGTTCATTTTTTGTCAGGACCAAATCTTTTCCTCCTCTCCTGAACTACAGTAATAAATGAAATGGAGATTTATCATTTCCAATTAACTTTTGTTTTTTAAAACATTAAAGAATGAGAAAAGCGGGATACACTGTGGATAGTTTGACAGTCTGTTACTGCCGCCGCGTTCTCT
>NC_050520.1:6527299-6590055 GCF_002922805.2 Oryzias melastigma
GTGTTTGGCATCAGTGCAGATTCAAACAAACTATCCTCATCAGGGTATGGAGTGCAGTCAGAGTCATATGTGAAAACTCAAACGTGCAAAAGTACATTTATGCTGCTTTTATTTTATTTGTTCAGATGACGTGTTGAAAAGGTCTGGTTCATTATAGTGTTTTATTGTGCAAATACTCCATTCTGCAGCACAAAAACTACAGATAAATAAAAAAATTAAAACATTTGTTATATAGTTTTGATAGTTTTGCAGTTTGTTGTCAACTTTAAACAGTTTTGAATCCAAAAAAGGAGAAAAATCAAAAAGTTCTTGGCTTAAGCTCTGAAGAAAACCATTACATAGAAAGTGACAGTGGCCTAAAACTTTATTCGTGAGATATTTATAGGAGATCATTTCACTTTTTAACTATCTGTTAGGAAAAATATTAGAGCTGTCGTGTCTTGTCACATTGGGTTTATTCTCACGTGGAGGCAAAGTCGTTCCCCCTCATTAAATGAAGGTTATGATTAGAATGTCTGGAAAACCTGATCTAGTGCTCACATGTCTGCGAGAGAGTTCATGTACGTTATTCGTCTGCAATCTTCAGTTGAGAAAGTTCAAATGCTCTTTACCTGCTCAAATCAATAATCTGTTGCATCTTCTAAAACATATCACAAGAACAATGAGGTTATTATAGCACATTAATCACTTTAAAAGTAGCTTTGGATATTTGTTCAGCTGTTACTGGTTGTTTATTTAGTGTTCAAACCTTTATCCAGAAAAAAAACTTTTGATTTTATGCATCCCTGAACAAGTGTTAAAATATTCATTTACAAACTCCTGAAAGGTAAAAGAATATATACGCTTTTTTAATTAAGAAGTTTTGAGTGAAATCTGATATTAGTTTATGGTAAATCACTTTTTCCATAACTGAGCAAATATACTATTAATCAAATATAAGGTTTGCTTTCATCTGATATTAGTTCAAACTCATTTATCCACTCATTCAACTTATTCAGGAACAGAGACATAAATATATTTGATTTTAGACAAAACAGCCTCACAGGTATAGATGGCACTTTTCATACATAATCTATGCAAGTTTTATGTTTTTATGCACAGAAAAAAGCAAAATCTCAAAGGTGATTTAAAGAAATGTAAATAAAAGTATCATAGGTTAATTGGTGACTCTAAATTGCCCCTAGGTGTGAATGTGTGAGTGAATGGGTGTGTGATTGAGGCCCTGCGACAGACTGGCGACCTGTCCAGGGCGTACCCCGCCTTCGCCCATCAGTAGCCGGGATTGGCTCCGGCACCCCGCGACCCCGAAAGGGACAAAGCGGTCAGGAAAATGGATGGATGGATAAATAAAATTACAGTGAATAAATGAAAAGTGAAAATATTTTAAACAGAGGAAACAGAAAAGAGCAGAGTTTTACTTGTGAACTTAATTTAGGTTTATGCTCCTCAAGTGGACATACAAGGTGTTAGTATCCCTCACAATAACAGGCCAGCAGTGCATTAAAATTGATTTTGTGTCTTACTGGTTAATGATAGTGGAGGGACCTGAGAGCAGGAGTCATGTGCTTTGTTCCTCTACTCCAGGAGTCTGGAACTTGAAACTCTGGAGCCACATGTGGTTCTTTTATTCCTCCACTTTGGCTCTGTTTTTAAAGAAAAATGCTAATAAGTTGAATGAGTTGCAGTTTAAATCTTTTTTTTTAGTTAATTAAGTTTTGTCTTTTATATTGAGATTTCTTTTTTAACATTTTAGATATTGGAGCAAAATTTATCTTAAAAGGATTAAACTACATTTAGAGTGGTATATTATGTAGAATAAACTTTAATTCACATTTTTATTTTCTGCACAACAATGTCAAACTGCTGTTCAGAGACAAGTATACAAAAAAATGTAGTCTACACCATAGTTATACGCTTATTGTGTTATATGTTTATATTTAATAATAAATTGAGAAAATCTGCTGTAGTAGGAGGATCTTATTTGATAAAGGCTGCATTTTATTTTGAAAATAACTTGTATATGGTGCTCTCAAAAGTAAGAGAAGCTAAAATAATTAGAAACAGACAAATATAACGCTGTTATACTTCCATTCTTGTGCATTTCTAAAAGATACATTTTATACATTTTTTTTAATTATAAAAAAATAACTTAACAGCCACAAAAACATGAAATGTATTTTTCTTATTGGTGAGGTGGGATTTTCTTGGCTCTTGTTGGGTTCTGGTCAGTAAAAAATAAATGAAAAGAACTGGACCAAACGGCTTAGACCTCTTCTAAAAGAGCCGCAACTTTCGACATTTATTTTTTAATTTTTCTTGCCTGTTGTGGGAATTGAAACAGTTTTTCTGGTGGTTCCAAGTTCACTGAGAACATTTATTTCAAATAATACTGTTTAAAAAAAAAACAAAAAAAAAAAACGTCACTACAGATACTAATTACCATACACACGTTTTTGTGGTACCACTTTAGCTGAAATCCTTTCTGGTTTTGTGTTTTTTATCCTCCAGATGGCGCTGTTTAGTCATTGTCCTACCATTGATTTACAGTATTTTTAAAGCCATGGCCTTAGTTTAGTTTCATTTAGAGTAACTCATAATGGTGCAATATAAGGACTTTGCTTTTGCACAAAACTGCCTTTTGCTCTAGATTAACCCAGAACTTCTTTATGTGACAAAGTCCTATATATTCATTGGATAAAACTGGATGAAGCTGAGTTTTTTTTTTGTTTTGCATCTTTGATGAAAGTTTTGAGTTGCTGAAGCTGAACCATATCAGGCTTTAGTCACTGTTTTATCAATACATTTTGTCATTTAAAGACATGACCGAACTGACTTGGATTAAAAATGGGTGGAGATTCAATCAATCACCACCAATCTTCCTCCACTGTTTACGTTCAAAGTTTTTTTTCCTTTCCTTAAAAGGTTAGGCCTTAAAGGCAGTTTGTTTAGACCCCAGCGTCACGTTGTGGTGTGCACGTGTTCTTCCAGACCCCTCATTATACCAATTTGTCTTGTTAAACGTTTCCTCTTTATGGAGACAAGCCTGTGGAATGGCTTCATAGGCATAGGCTGCTTCTGAATTAGGCTGCGCTCTTCGCGGTCACAGGTGGGCCTGTGATGGATCACGGTGCAGTTGGCTTCTAACTTTTCTTTCCTGTCTTTGACAAAGTAAATGTTTCCTTTTGTGCCCTCTTGTTTATGAAAGCTCCTTTCCACAATTCTTCCATGCACACAACATCTGTCCGTTAGTTTCAACTGTTGCGTGTGTGTATACAGATAGTGTCTTTTAACCTTTATTCTCATTTGTTGTGTCTTTGTCTTACTGAAGTTGACTCGCTTTTTTCTTCTCTTGCATTTGTATTATTGTATTAGACACCTTTTTGGTCATATTTAGTGTGAAATTGAACCCTTTCCTAGCAATGGCTGAACTGTGTGGCCTCTTGTGTCATCCAGCAGGGGTCAGGATAGTACAGATCAAGCGTCCTCCGTCCTCGGTAAGGATGTGATTAATATTTAGCCCTCCAGCGCTTTGATATGCCATTACATTTATAATAATGTGTTTTCTCTGTAGAAAAGGGTCTATGGAGCAGCTGCATTTGAACTGATATTTCCTGTGAAAGAAGTAATCTGGAGTTGTATGATGTGGTGCTTTTCTTCTGCTTTGAAGTAGGAGGGACATGTGGAGTTCATTTTCTTTAGTCATAGGCTGCATGTGTGGTACTTAGTCATACATTCTGTATAGTTGTAGTGAGCTCAGTAATATTCAACATGCAGCCTCTTTCTCTTTTCCCTCACACACATGCACAGTGGTTGTATGCGTGTTGTTGACGGTGCATCAGTTTGGAAGGGAAACTGTGAAATATTCGGAGTCAACAATCGCATCCTCAACTTTATGTCCTTCATGTTGGTGCTGCCACAATTATTTTAGCAGTCGACCAATCACTGATTATTTTTCCCGATTAGTCGACTTATGGGGTCATCCGCAAAGTGGACGTAGAACACAAATCTAAAACATCATTAGCTTTAAACTAAATAAAAACTAGATATATTCACACTAGCATTATCTGCAATAATGCTAGTGTGAATGCTGTAAGCTGAATTTGGCAGCTACTGACGATAGCTGAAGATGCTGAAATTGATAGCTGAAAACGCTGAAGCTGATAGCCTGCTAAATGATTAGATGGATGGATGGATGGACGGACAAAACAGCTAGCAAGTAGCTAAAATATTAGCTAGTACGGGTTCAGAACAAACATTTCAATATCTATGGCCCTGATAGATTGCAGAAGAAATTTCTAATGCAATGGATACAAAATAATTTTCTGTTGAAATATTTATAGATTTTTCAAGAAAGCTTTTGACACAATCAATCATTCTGTGTTACTTAAAAAAATAGATGGCTATGGCATCAGGGGGGTAGCATGGAACTGGATTAAAAGTTATTTGACTAATAGACGACAGTTTGTTAAAATGGGGGATTATCTATCAAGACGCGAGGACATAGTATGTGGTGTTCCTCAGGGCTCAATTTTAGGTCCCAAATTATTTAACCTTAACATAAACGATATTATTAGCGTGTCACAGGTATTAAAAATAATACTATTTGCAGATGACACCAACATATTTTATTCGACTGACAACCACAATACACTAATAAATACAATAAGTTATAAACTTTAAAAAAATCAAAACATGGACATAAAAAGCTATCTCTAAACCTAAAAAATGAAGGCAATTATGTTTGGTAATTCTAAAGATAATTTTGAATTACCAATGTCTATAGACCATACTATAATAGAAAAGGTTCCCCAAATTAAATTCCTTGCCGTAATAATTGATTACAAATGAACTTGGAAGCCACATATTAAATACGTCCTGAGTAAAGTATTATTTTTGCCACATGTAATATATTGTATTGAAGTATGGGGCAATAACTATAAAACAACACTAAATGGCCTTTTTATCCCTCAAAAACCTGCAATAAGGACAATTCATAAAGCGGGATACTGGGATCATACTAACATGTTCTGTCTAAGTTCTCAGGTAATAAAATGTTTGATTTAGCTTATTTGTACACAGCAAAATTTCTCTATAAAGCCAACAATAAATTGCTACCACATAATATTCAGAAACACTTTAGACAGACAAAAAATCGAACAGTTAGTGTATGTGTGTATTGCTGTGTGGGGCAAAACTGTGGAATGGCCTTCATTCATTCATTCATTTTCCTGACCGCTTCGTCCCTTTCGGGGTCGCGGGGGTGCCGGAGCCTAACCCGGCTGCTGACGGGCAAAGGCGAGGTACACCCTGGACAGGTCGCCAGTCTGTCGCAGGGCCTCAATCACACACCCATATACTCTCACATTCACACCTAGGTTAACATATGAGGCATATTTTTGGACGGTGGGAGGAAGCTGGAGTACTCTGTGAAAACCCACGCATGCACGGGGAGAACATGCAAACTCCACACAGAAAGGTCCCAAATCCCCCAGCCGGGATTTGAACTGGGACCTTCTCGCTGTGAGGCAGCCCATGAAAATGGCCTTGAAAAACAATATAAACAATGTTCAGGCATAAAACTATTTACAATGACAAGGAAAAACAAGCCTTAATCAAAGTATACAACGGAGAAATCAAAACTACGACAATTTAAAAATTTTTTGGATTGTGTAATGGTGACTGTGCACAATAATTTGTATGATTCTATTTGTGAAAATAAGAAAATTTGAAAGGTATGGTCATATTTTATTGTATTGTTTGTATTCATAAACTGCGAATTATTTACATTACAGGATAAAGACAAAAAGGGATAGGTCTAAATAAGCATTTGCTTACGCTTATCCCCTTTTCGTACAAGTATTTATTGACTCCAGTTTGCGACTTTTTCCTTACAAGTGGAGATTGTATTTTTTTAATTGTCTCTTTTGCTTTATAATGTTTTTTTTTTTTTACATGTTTGAAATAAATCTAAATCTAAAAAAAACAACTCCAAAATAGCCTAAAAAACCAAAAAAAAGCCTACATTAGCCAAAATAGCTAGCATGTTACTGAAATATTAGCTAAATTCCAAAACACCCTTAAAAAACTGAACAAAAAAATGCTTTAGTTAGTCAAAACAGCTAGCATGTAGCTGAAATATTAGCTAAGCTCCAAATTAGCCAAAAAAAAGAAACAAATCCTAAATTAGCCAAAACAGCTAGCATGTAGCGGAAATATTATCCCTACCTCATATTGATACGCACTACATGCATATTCAATGTTTGAATTGGTAACATAGGGCTGCACGGTGGCGCAGTGGTTAGCGCTCTTGCCTCACAGCGAGAAGGCCCCGGTTCGACTCCCGGCTGGGACCTTTCTGTGTGGAGTTTGCATGTTCTCCCCGTGCATGCGTGGGTTTTCACCGGGGACTCCGGCTTCCTCCCACTGTCCAAAAACATGCTTCATAGGTTAACTGGTGACTCTAAATTGCCCCTAGGTGTGAATGTGGGAGTGGATGTGTGTGTGATTGAGGCCCTGAGACAGACTGGCGACCTGTCCAGGGTGTACCCCGCCTTCGCCCATCAGCAGCCGGGATAGGCTCCGGCACCCCGCGACCCCGAAAGGGAAGAAGCGGCCAAGAAGATGGATGGATGGAATTGGTAACATAAGCACGTCAAAGAAACATCCGAATAAAAGCCAGTAATTTCAGAACATTGCTCAATTTGGCATTGAAACATCTTCTGAGGCACAGAGCGCTGTAGGTCTGACGACTCGCTGAAAGATGTTGTTTCCTGTACAAAAAGACAGAAAGACCGAGAGAGAGAAACAAGGACACCTGAATCAAATTGGTGATGAAAAGGCTTTCACTCTCAAAGCTTCATTTGGTGGATTTTGACCAGTGGAGGCCGTAATCTGGTTGTGATTTAAATTTACATAAGAACGTTGAGCCCTTTGTCAGGAAAAGCCAAGGAAAACAAAATAGCAGAGAACAGACTGATGGTGTGAACAGTTCCAGGTTCACCCCAGAAGCCACTCTTTACATCTACGACCATACTGCTCTGCAGTTGTAGACTTTAAAAGAAATAGCATATGTATTTGAACCAGACTGGGACTTTAAGTTGTTAGTTCTAAAGATGTAGAAAGAGATGAAAAAAAATAGATTTTTAGGGCCTTGCAAAGAAAACACTGACTCAACGTGTGTTAAATTTATTACATTTTTTACAGCTTCTTCATTTTATAAATCGTATTAGTTTTAGACATCAAAGGTGTAAAGGAGGCCTATCATTGTTATAAAAAATGCAGCTGTCGTGAGTATTTCCAATTTTTTTTTAACATTTATTAGTTGACCAAAACCCAATAAATAAATCTCTGTTTTGATGTATTAAAGATTGAACACCAAGAAAAAGAAAACATCTCAAAATTTCATTTTGGGATTTACTAAAGACCAAATCAGCCTTTTAAAAACAACAAAAAGTTAATTCCAAATAAATTAAATTTAGTCCCACTCAAGCCTCAAAGGGCATTTTAGTTCAACTCAGTTCATAAAAAGTAAAACTCTGCGGAGGGCACTTAACCAAAGAAAGCTTTTAGGGGCTCAGCTTTTTGTTTTTCTGCATCCTGGTCCTGCAAACGTTCCAGATCATTCGGGATCTTGGCGTTTGTTCACTTTTGTGAAAGGCTTGTGTTATCTCCAATGTAGAACACCTTTTTTTAGGCAGATATGGCGCAGGGTTTTAGCCATGTGGACTCCAGCTGAAAACATTTGATTCTAAGCAGGCTGAGCTCTCCATAAGACAGAAAAAGTGTCAGCATCCATAGTTGTGCGGTGAGCTATTTTACAGCATGCACCTTTATCAAATCAGATCACTTTTATTTACATGGCGCAGTCAAACAAGCTGCCATACATTAAAACTGTCTGTGTTTACGACATTATGGTTGATGCAGAACCTATGACAAACATGTTTGAAGAAAAATGAGGTAATTTGTCCACAGTGTTAAGTGGGCCACCATTTGTGCAAGTTCTCCCATTTAAAAGATGAGAGAGGCATGTAATATTCATCATACCTGAACTTTGAGAGACAAAATGAGAAAAAAAATCCAGAAAATCACATTGTCTGATTTGTAAAGAATTTATTTGAAAATTATGATGGAAAATAAATGAGAGGAACCAGAGTGGAAGAGTGAGGTTACAGGGAGAAGAGATAAAGAAGGTGGAGGAGTTTAAGTATTTAGGGTCAACAGTACAGAGTAATGGAGAGTGTGGAAAAGAAGTGAAGAGGAGAGTGCAAGTAGGTTGGAATGGGTGGAGAAAAGTGTCAGGTGTGATGTGTGACAGAAGAGTTTCAGCACAAATGAAAGGAAAGGTGTACAAGACTGTGGTGAGACCAGCCATGTTGTTTGGACTAGAAACAGTGGGAATGAAGAAAAGACAGGAAGCAGAGCTGGAGGTAGCAGAGATGAAGATGCTGAGGTTCTCTTTGGGAGTGACCAGGATGGATAGGATCAGGAATGAATACATCAGAGGGACAGCACATGTTAGAGGTTTTGGAGATAAAGTCAGAGAGGCCAGACTGAGATGGTTTGGACATGTTCAGAGGAGAGACAGTGAATATATTGGTAGAAGGATGCTGAGTCTAGAGCTGCCAGGAAAGAGGTCTAGAGGAAGACCAAAGAGGAGGTTTATGGATGCAGTGAATGAAGACATGAAGGTGGCTGGTGTTAGAGTGGAGGATGCTGAAGACAGGCTTAGATGGAGGAAACTGATTCGCTGTGGCGACCCCTGAAGGGAAAAGCCGAAAGGAAAAGAAGAAGGTCACCTACAAACAAGCAACTCTCACAGACGTCTTACTTCTGTAAAAGGATCCTCTGTCCTCCACTCGTTACCTGTATTAATGACACCTGTTTGAGCTCGTTATCTATATAGAAGACACCTGTCTACAACCTCAAACAGTCAGACTCCAAACTCCACTATGGACAAGACCAAAGAGCTGTCTAAAGTCTAGTGTCTCTCAAAGTTGAGATCTACTTATAATTGAAAAATACAGGCTTCTCTCATCTTTTTAAGTGGGAGATTTTGCACAATTGGTGGCTGACTAAATACTTTTTGCCCCATTGTATCAGTCTATTTATCCTTTTATCCTCCTTTCCTTTTTCTCTCTTTGCCTGTATATGTACATATTCAGTAGAAGAAACCGACTTCTCTGACTACATAGCAGAACCACATCCTTCAATTCCTGCCCTTTTGAATGAGTCATGTGGAAATGGTATTGTACAATTAACATTTTCTATAGCAGTATTCTACGGCTGTATCTGCAGGAGGTGTGGTTTGTGTGTCAGGCTGCGATGAATGTGAAAGGCCACTGAACTATACTCCACAAAGGGAGTCTGATTAACACAGTTAACTCCTGACATAAATTATACCTAATGAAGACCTGTTAAATTTATCAAGCCTCCCAACAGTTTGGTCGTGGAGAAAGAGATAAAAGCTCGGGAGCAAATGGTTAAACGGTATGTTAAAGGTTTCAAAGAATAAGATGAAATATCCTAATGTTTTGAGGATTTTTCTAGTTGGAAAAATACTTTGACACAAGGGGAATCTGGTTTCCCACTCGAACTAGTAAACTGAAGTCCTGCGGTCTGACAGAACAGCCACCGGTTCCTTTTTTGTGGAAAATCAACTTTCACAGTGACAGGTCACTTAGCACATTGCTGTGATTCCTTTGTACATACTTCCTAATGAGCTCATTTACTCCCCTTTTCATTGCTTGATGGTAAACTACATTAATTCATTAACTCAAAACAAAGGTTTCATAGTGTTTTTCTATTGGCACAGTCATATTTTTGTCCAATAGGGATATTTTAGGATCTATAATGAGTTCTTCTAAATTCCTTTCTAAGCATCTATGTATTCCACTTTATAGCTCCTCATAATACTTAGAAGTAAAATAAAAATAAATAAATAAACAAATGTACCGTCGATTACTTAACAAAAGAAAAAAGTTGTCAGTGACTGTAGGAAAATTACAGACGTTAGTTAAAATGAAAGTTTTCTTAAAGGTAACTTAAAGGTTTTACCTGAGAATAAAAAATGAATACATTGTTAAAATAGAATTGAACTGAAAAACAATATAATGAGCCAACTTGGGGTTTCCTGAATGAAATTTTAAATTTTTGATTTCTTAAAAATTATCACTAAAAAGGCAAAAATACCCTTAAAATATGTGGAGGTTCCGCTGTTATTTTTGATTATGCATTTTTTGCGTAATTCCAACAGTATTGTTTGTTAAGTAACACTTGTTATTCAACTTTTCTTTGCTATTCAAATAAAAATGGTTCCTCTAGTTAATTGTTTCTTGTTTGTTTACTTAATGTTGCCCTGTTAACTGTTATTTTCTCAATATCTGTTGTTTGCTGTCAGTAAATAATAAAGTCAGCTGTAGGAAATGGAACTCATTAGTAAATAGCAAAATTTCACGTCTATTTTTAATAACATTACTGTGTTGTGTCATTATACTAGATTATAATAGGGTTAAAATAGGGTTAACACGTTAATGTTTATTAATGCAAATTAATTATACTTTGAGAACCAACTGCCTTCCATTTCTCGCCGTTCAGGCATCCACAGTGTGCATTAATTTCTGATAATGCACACTTCGTCAGGCATTATCCCACTAATACCGTGGCCACTTAAAAAAAATATTCAATTGGTTTTTAGTTCTTTATTCTTGTTATTTTTTCAGTTTTTGGTAGCTTTTTCTCTAAACATTCGGGCTATGTGACTGGAACTTCTTATTTTAGCTGTGCATCCACACCCAGAAGCCAATCAGAATTGAGTATTCACCCGGACCATGTATAAGTTCATTTAAAGTGCAGAAACACGATGTTTGTTTCTTATGGCTGTATGTCAACATCTTTGTTTTCTTGGAGTAATACTGCAGTCATAAAATCTTTACAGGTCTTTAGAGTTCTGCTTATCTTATTGTTGATTTGTTTTGTGTTCAAAATTACACGTGTCGAATATCCGAGATAACACTTTATAACTGTATTAATTTCAGATATTAAAAATGAAGGAAAACTTTTGTCTGTCTATTTTTGTTGCATATTGTCATGAAAAATGTACCTAGTAAAACATTGTGATTAATCTTGATCCACAACCCCTCATGAAATTTTTTAATCGATTGGCAACACTACATTAAACTGAACTTTATTCACTCTAAAATACTTTGTTTATAGAAATGTAAAAAATAAAATTATTTTTGATTGAATCCTGATGAATTGTGATTCAAATCCATTTGTGATTTTCAATTGATTCAGTGTTTTAGCAGAGGTACCCGACCGTTTCAGATCCTGTTTAACATCTCTGTTTTCAGTTTGTTGAACAGAGATTTGCTCATCTGTCCTTCTTAAAAATTGGCCTCAAATGCTGCACCTTTTATTGCATTTTTGTTCCTTTCTAGTTTTTTTGTGGATTATCCATGTTTGTGATGAGTGATATGAGGAATTGTACAATGTGTTAAAGATTAAAAAATCACTTTCTGTCCTGCAGGTTTATTTGCATTACAGATGATTCTCATCAATCCAGTCCGTCTTACAGATTTACCGGCAGTGTTTGTTTTGTCCACACAATTTGTTTTCCTCCCACTAGTCTCGGGAGGTCTTGAGTATTTAAGCCCCGCACTTTTTTAGGAGAAAACTGAATTAGTTTTCGATACAAAAATGTTTTATGAAAATAAGCTAAAAGCTCTGTGAGAGCCTTGTACCCTCCACATGAAACATGGGGCGCACTGCTCCCTCTTTGTTCGTGCACGCTACTTGTGGGACAGGGAAACGGGGCCTCTTCAATACGTTTTGTGCCTCATAAAGATTTTCTTTGATATATATTATTATGCAGCTAAGCTTATCGTCTCTTCCATTTCAAACATACAACATATGCTGTTACAGCCTTGAGTGCTAACCTCTCAACCTCTTAGCTGTAGCCTCCTCGGATGCCTCATAAATTAAAGGCGTCCTGAATGCAGCTGCCCTGTCATCACCTCTGTCAACTACTTTCTCATAATAGAGGTTAATATGAATACAACCCTGGGGGTGGGCCCCTATTGCTGTCCTTTCATTTTCTATAGAATCCATTTGTCCAGTAGATGCTGTAGCCCTAAGTTAGGCTAAATAAATGCATCAGCGGGGGGTACTTGGAGATTTGTTGTGTGTATAGAGTATCTAATGAGCACAATTAGTCCGGGGCTTCCTTAACAGGTAGATCTCTGAATTTCAGGGTATGTTTTGCAGGTATTTGACCTGTAGTTAATTTAAATGACAACAGAGTCAGTGGCCTAATGTTAGTTGTCTCTGAAATTGGAAGATCGAAAGTCCAAATCATTGACTGTATAAGAGAGGTGGACAGAGCAAGTATGAAATCACCCAAAGAAAAGGACTTGTTTCCGGTTCAAGCGAAATAAAGTCAATTCAGGCGTCATTTTTCCATAATACGGTTGTCACCATGTTGGAACCAAAAATTGTAAGTAAGCAGTGATTGATCCGAATCAGTCTGAGTCTAAATTACTATGACAACCATTCTCTCCAATCAGGAGTAAGAATGTTTGAAGACCACACCCCTTCCACTGAAAGCTGCCTCGGGAGAATCTGTCAGTCAAGCGCTTCAAACGCTCAACATGATGACACCTACTTTCACTGAGGCATCTGATTGGCCAGTTTATAACTTGAATAAATTGCACTACAGCAAAAATGTCATGGAAAAAAAGGTTTGTTAATAAAGGTAGCAGAGCGAGAAGAGTTTTTCTGACGAATAGAATGACTAGTAATAGCTTTAATTTCTCAGTAGAAGTCTATGGGATTTTGGCTTTCTGGGACCAGCGGGTACTTCCTGTTTGGAACACTTGTGGGGGAGGAGTCAATGGTCCAAATTTACAGTTGAGCCATACTTACCCTCTAACACCAGAGTTGTAGCGGTGATCAAGGACCTTTAATGCTGACTTTATTCCCAAATTTACTCTGCTGAGGTGAACAGAGGTGGTACGATATCAGCTGGACCAGGTCACAGTCCTCCATTGTGCGTGACCCTAATGTATTGGACTTATCATAGTAAGAAAATTGTGCTAAAATTAATTTAACCCTTGTGCTATCTTATGGGGACCAAATGACCCAACCCTTACATTGATGTGTTATCCATCCCATGACAAATGTGGATGAGGGTGGACAGGATTTCATGTCTGCCATAGACACCAGCGACAATCAAAAACCATTGTAAAAATTATTGCAAAAAATAAAAAAAGTTTGGCGCGCTGTCTTGTGGGGTCCAGATGACCCCACTTTCCACTTAATTTTTAATTTAAAACAGAATATTATTTCTAAATAGATTATATCTTAGATTTTCAGCGTCTATGCTCGAGTACTTGCTCTATGCGTATAAGGTCAGGTGCATAAAACAGGTCCATCCACAGGCTGCATTAATAGATCACTCCGCAGGTTGAGGAGGTGCAAGGTCTGTGGATGGGTGAAAGAGAAGAAGGTCTGCAAAACCAGCGGCAAACTTCTTGCCACAACACACATTAGAATTGTTTTGCCAATGACTAGCTGAGAAAATATCTGAACCGTTGGGTTTATCTAGCCTAATAGATCCATTATGTGGGTCAGCACAGACTTCAAAAAGGCATCAGGTATTGAGAATGTCATGTTTGTTTTCCAAGTTGCATATAAATGTTTTTATTAGATATTAAAACATTGCTAGGCTGAGTTAAAGCTAATAGACTGCAGTCTTTGTAACCAATTGCATTCAATTGATTGATGCGGTAATATGGGTAAACATGTTCTACAAAGTTTGATAAGACTCTAGACTAGAGCATGCTCAGTTTACAATTTGATACCTAGAAAAATTAACCCTATATTTGCATGTCTCAATATACTGCAAAGACTGCTGTCATTGACTTCACTGTTACATTACAAAGCAAATACATATTACTGTTATTATGTTGACTAAAACCCAGGGCCTTTGTGATGGTTGTAGTGGTTTTAGTGTGTGTGTGTGGGGGTGTGTGTGTGTGCACATGCACATGTGTGTGAGAGCCATAACAGCGGGCACTTACCACAACATCCAGATGGTGCTGAAAGCAAACAGCGGTGCGCTGTAGGACCCCTCAATAGGACCGTCTAGACTGGTCCCTGACCAGACAGATACAGCCTCCCATCAACTTAGTGTTTGTCAGATTTATGGTAATGGTCCTGCAACAGTCTTCCTGTCAGTGACATCAAGATTTACAGCCTTGACACTCACCCCCACCCTCTGCCACACACATACACATATATACCATCCTCATTCGAAAGTCCCCTCCAACCCCAACAAACAGACCCTCCCCTGTCCCATCTTCATTCTCCTTGCGCTTTTCTTTTCTTAGACTGCGTGCTGCTGCATGACTCTTGCCAGCCACTGTCTTCTCTATGAGAGCTGTCCAAGCGCTTGTATGTATATGCCAGTGTGGTTTGTAATAAGGCTGAAGGCATGAAGTCTCCCAGCGTCTTTTCTGAAAAACATCACAGCCATAGGGGAGAAAAGACCCTCTTGGGGTGGCAAAACCACCCAAGCTCCCTCCAACAATAGCTCGTGTCAGGGTTTCCTGTTAATCCTCTGTGATGAAGCTTGTGTATTTTTCGGGTGAAACGTTGGAGTGCAGGGATTGGTGGTGATGCAGAGAAAATTGTGGGCGTGACCCAATGTTGTGGTTCAGGGGTGACTTGGAGATAATGAGTTGTGGGGAGTTTAGCGGTTAAGAGCCAGAGGGAAAAATGTGAAGTGCAAGTAGGGGACAGACATAACCCCATGTATGTGGATTAGAGCGTAGCCCCTTCTTTCATGTCTGCGTTTTTTGGTAGTAACCTGATCTGTGAGCTCCAGCTCTAGTGAGCCCAGTGGGAAAGAGTTCCTGACAGAGATCCCGTCCATTCTCAGCCCAAGTGTTTTTCCAAGGCTGCTCTTCTGTCTTTGATCTGGTCTCCTTCTCAACTACACAGGGTCACAAGCTACCACGTCTGCCCAGTCTGGGGAGGGGTACCCTGTAGCTGCTTACAAAAAAGGGGGGAACCCTTAAGAGGAAGCCTCCTGTTGTTGAAAAACATGATCTAAATCTGTACTCGGGTCATTGTAAAAACCTAATTTAAGGTTTTAGAGAGTGGCGGTACATCCTGCATCCAATAGATGAAGTAGAAGTTTTTGGATGGTGGTTAAAAAAAACAAAAAAACATCTGAAATAAATTCAATATTAGATTATGTCCGAATCCCCCCCCCCTTCTCACTATATAGAGCATCCGCCATTTTCTAGTGCTGTCCAAATCTACTAATTCCAAAACTGAGTGCACTAGAAATTTCCCAGAAGTCTTTGCCTAAAACTAGCATGCATCAATGCTCACTAGATTAGCGAATATAGACCACAATGCATTGCGGTCGAACAATTTCAAACAAAAAACGTGTTTGAATTAAATTTTTGAATAGACCATCCACATTTTCACCATCAGAACACAGTGGAGTCATAAATAAACGTCGTGAAATGTTCGTATTGATTCGATTTTAACTCTGTGAAATCGGTGACGTCCTATTCGGCGTTTAGAAACATGAAAGAAAAGTAGTGAGCATCGTTTTCGGATTGCCTTCAAAATCCAGGGCATTAGATAGTCCTCCACTATGTAATTTTTTAGTAGTTTGGGGTTAGGGTGGGAATTTGGATATAACCATAAACTTTATAGTGTAACTGCAAAATAGCGTTCTATTTTTGTAGTTTGGAACTTTAAAGAATTGGTGGGGAAATATACTAATGGCTTTATTTCTGATTTAATACAGACATGTATATGTAGCATTTATAAAATATTACACAATTTTACTGTGAGTTGCAACATAGATAATAATTATCTTATGGGGTCTAGATGACCCCATCTTTATATTGATGTGTGATCCCTCCCATGACAAAGGTGGGCAGGATTTTATGTCAGCCAAGGACACCAGTGAAGATAAAAAAAAATCCTTGTGGGGTCCAGATGACCCCACTTTTAATGTAAACAATCCTAGGATAGCACAAGGGTTACAAAGAAATTTTAACAGGAATAAATGAAACTAAATCTGCAGATCTGCTTTATTTTTTTTAGGGTTTTGCATGAATTTGTTCCCTTAGATTTTGTCAGAAAATTAAAGAAAAAATGGCTTTCCCCAAACTACAGAACTGAATTACAGAAATGCAACATATTAATGTTAAAAAAATGATTTTGTTGAGGAGCACAGCTTTGCAGAATATTGTTTTCCCCTCTGCTTTTCAACAGATGCAGTAAGTTCTATTGAAAAGCTGGGGGGCGCTCTAATGTCACTTTGTGATTTTCTCAGTGTGTTCTTGTGCATGTGTGTCTTCCTTCATCTCCTTGTCCAGTCACCTTACTGTCAGGGCAACAGCCTTGGAGCTCTGAAACGGGGGGCTAGACAGACAGAAATGGGTTGAATGAATTGGTTGGCAGAGGTGATCATGAAAAGGGCGAGGTTGGAAGAGATAAAGTGGATCTTCCTTCAGAATAAAGGGGTGCTATGCCTGCTAAACAGTGACAAGCAAGTCAGTTTTTCAACGGGGTCTTTCTTGTATACACACAGACAGGCAGGCATAATGGGTTGTGGGTTATTTTGTCGACTCAAGTGAGACACGGTCTGCTTCACCAGACAGGATGTTGAGCCGCTGCAGACAGTGTCATCTTATTAGTGCTATACATCTGTTACTTCAGTTCAGTGGGTCTTTGTGATATTATCTTTCAAGCTTGATGAGATGACGGGTAGACATGTTCAGCATTCTCGCCATCAAAAACATACCACATACTTAGATGTACATACTTGAAGTGTGGAACAGGAGTACTGCATGCCTCCAAGGGTTTCAGCATATTGTTTCAGTGCATTTTTACATGCACTCACATGTGCAAGAGATCCATTTTTTTATTGCAGTTCAGCGAATTGCACCTGTTTAATGTCCTCAGTTGGCTATCATTTACAATGCATCAAACATTGTCATCTTCGGTGACGATTGAAAGCTGATGTATTGTAGTGTTTAAGAAAACAGTGTTTCATGCCTGTAGCAACAAGCTCAGAGCTTTTGGTGGGGCGTCCCTCTCGCCATGTGAGAAACCTGCTGCCATGCATGCACTGATTCTGATGGTGACCAGAAAAATGTTAGGACAGCTCAAACGACCAAACTTGGTGGTCCTAAAGGTATTTTTGTCACAGAGTAGAATGAAGCCTGCTGGGATTATAGCAGAGGGCGTCTGGTCAGCTTTGTTACAAGTAGACATGAGAAGTGTCCGATGAGTCTTCTTATGTGCACCCCCCCAGCCCTGAATTCACTCACTGTACTCTACCCCCTCCCCAACCCCTGCTTCAAAGCAGTTGAAAACAACAACAGTTAAAGGGATTAAACAGGAGTGTCAAACTCAATCGCACTGGGGGCCAAGATCCAAAACACGCCTTAGGTTAAACATTTACTGAGTACACTAAAACTACATTTTCAAAACTTAAGAAACGGAACTTTTTAACGCTGTCAGAACCCCGGGACGCGGCCGGTACCGGTACCCTAGCCTGGTCTGTGTCTGGTACCCCGCCCGGAGCCAGTGCTGATCCGTTTCCGGTACCGACTGCTCGGTACCAGATTGAGGTTAGGGTTAGGATACCAAAGCGGGGCACGTCCCAGTACCGGACTGGTACGAGCTTGTGGCCCAGAGGTTAAGAAGCCTTGATTTAATTGGATGTCAAAAATGACGAGTTGGGGACACCCTAAATGTCAATTTTTGACTCAGAGAGATCGTTAACCAAACGTCAATATGTGACAACTTGGGACTGAGGATGTGCTGCATTATGTTACCAGCGCAAGATAACCTCGGGCCATTAATAACAAAAATATAAAATAACCTGGGGGGCCGGATCCGGCCCCTGGGCCTTAACTTTGACACATGTGGGATAGATGATGAATGAAGATGCATGAATGTGTCCATCCCCCCCAAACCTTCCCAGCTCCCCTCCACATTTCCTTCATCCCTGACAGACTGCCTTCCTGTATGTCCTTCTCCACTCCAGGACTCTGTTATGACTAGGGATGGTGTGTATTACACACATAGCTGTTAGCACTACTCCTCCGTTGGGACGCCCATCTAAAGGACTGTCATTTCTAAAGGTCAAGAGTGAGCCCTGCACGCAAGTGTTGTCCCGACACTTGGTCTGGAAAAACAAAATCGGGCTGCTTGTCCATCCGTGTCCTGTGACTGTCTGTCGGCAGTGATTGTGGCTACTAAAGTCACAGAGGTTCTTTTCTTTCTACTAAAAGAAAGAAAATTGTTCTGTTGTCTGGAATCTAACAGTTGAGGGGAAAAGAGTTGTTTACTTTTTTGATTTGTCTAGCTGCGAGAAATCCCTTGTGGATAAATGATCCAGTCGCGTTAAGCAAGCAGTATTTCAGTCATTAGCACTATGTGTACTCTTGAGTTCAAACAGCTAAAGCTTACCCTCAGATGTGACCTTTCCTGTTACAAAAATGTCAGGGACCCAGAGCTGTTTTTGTTGATTTCCCACTATTTTTACATCTGATACCCATAACTAAAGCAGTTTAGTTTCAGTTTGTTAAAACGATTATATTGTTAGGACATGTTTTTCCTCATCCTTTTTTTTTGTATTGCAACATAAATTTATCCCACACATAACCATTAGCAGCTCATTTATTTACTCTTTAGCTTAAGAATTGCTGTTTTTTCGTTGTTATTTTGGCACTATCTCTACATTACTTGTCCTTGTCCTGTCAGTTAGAACTTAAATTTAGCACAACAGATCATTTTCCTCTTACAGATAAAACATTTTAATTAGACAAAAAAGTTGCACATAATGTGCAAAAAGCTAAAGATAAACTTTCAACATGTTGTGTCTTGTTAAAAATTCAAATTTTCTTCAAAATAGTCCCTGTCTTTTATGAAATTGGATTCTTGGGGTTCCCATGTTTTGTGACCTCCAGAGACTTTATGAGATAAAGGGAATGTCTAAAAGACTATAAAGTGCGGGACCATTCAGTGCCCTGGTTTTAAAGAGCCAGTCCAATGAAAATTGTTATTGATGGAAGAAGTACAATAAAAAAATGACAACTAAAACTATCTTTCTGTAGTTCACTGGCTTATCCCTTTTGGGGTCGCCACAGCGTAACAGCACCCACTGTTTCGCATTAGTGATTTTGGCAGGGTTTTTACGCCGGATGCCCTTCCTGACACAACCCTGTACTTGAGGGGCACAGGGACCCAGTTAGGCAGCAGCGTCAAGGGTCTTGCCTAAGGACCCAATTTGGGTGGGGATCAGTGGACAACCCTGGGAATCGAACCCAGGGCTTCTGCGTGACAGCCCTTCACCTAGCCCACTGAGCCACCCAGCCGCTAACTAAAACTATCTTTCTTCCTGGTTTTGGAAATGTAGATTCGGACACCCAGAGAAAATTGCGCATGCCCTATATAGTGCATGAGTAGTGAGAGAATTTGAGGACAGACTTTAGACAGGTAAGTTAGTTGTTCGCACTAGTAGATGTCCTGACTGACTAATCAGAGATTAATGTATTTTATATATATATATATATATATATATAATTGTATCCTGAGTGGATAAGCAGAAATGTCTAACCATCAGACCAAAGAAACAACATCCTTGAAACAAACAAAAAAAGACAATACAGTCAACATGGACTGTAAACAGAAGGTTTTCTGCCAAAGGGAATGGGTCTGGTTTTACTGGTTGTAAGAGAGATTGAAAACCTAGATAATAATACTGAACCGATAATACTGAACCATATGACAATAGTAAATAAATAATTACTTCATTGAGGTACATAAATTTGACAAATAATATATCAAGACCTCCTGTAATTTTGGTTTAAAAGCTTATTGTATCACCACATGGACTCTGGAATATCTTCAAGAACCATTGTCCTTTTACACAATAAAGCACTAAACAAGTATAATGTGAAGTAATAATATTTAAAAGGAAACCCTGACAGAATCCAGAGTCTTTGAGCAGAAACAGACGTTCATTATAGATGAGCTCTTGTTTTTGCTTCCTTTTGGAAAAAACCTGCTGTTTGTCCCTCCATGCCAAAGATGAGAGAGAAGGGTGTATGATGGAAAATTTGAGAGGAGAATGTTTTCATCAAAGGTGATGTCTTTTCTCCTGAGGTCTGTAAATGTTTCTGCAGGACAATGCCAGACTTCATTCTGCACTGTTACTACAATGTGGCTTCATATACCAGCACTTGAGCTCAATTGTCCTTCTGATAGTTTGGGATTTTTCTTGTTATTCTTTCCTAAAATGCTATGAACTGCAATAATGAATAAAAATGAGCAACATTTGAGGTTTTAATTACCACAAGATGTGTTGAATTCGACTCGGATCAATAAAAACAACTCTCTTGTTAGTAGAGGTATAGCTGACATTCACAGTAATATTAAAAATAGCAATTGAAGCAATCTGTAGACTGATTAATGCATACTGGAAGTTTGTTGCGGCTCCGTTTGGAGCATGTTCTCAGCCGACATACATCAGTGTCTTGTGGTATCTCGACTGTTGCCAGACTATAAGGGTGAAACGTGATCCAGTCCACTGCTGTGGTGGCTGCGGCTTCTTTGTAACCCACATTTATTACCCCTAAAAATACCAAGTGGTTTTCTAAAAGATCCTGGCTCATATTCTGCAGCTACATAAGTCAAGATTGCATCATGACAGATTAGGATTCATTTACAGCTCCATCCAAACCTGCCAGTCTAATGCAACTAAAATCGGTTGGTTAATATATATATATATATATATATATATATATATATATATATATATATATATATATATATATATATATATATATATATATATATAAAACGCTTAACCCAGTCGTTTTAGACAACCACTTGTGGACTGAAGACGATGAGGGTTGGAAGAAGGCTTTACTTTCCTCCCAGTAAAGTTAGGTTGTTTATTTCTTAACAATATGATTTTCATAAAGCCCAGCCAATCTGCTTTCACAACAGCAGGATAATGTTTCAGCAATTCTTTCTGGGAAACAGTTACAGGATTTTTATCAGGCTGAGCTGATCAATAATGTCTTAGAATGGAAGATGGGGGAATTGTTCAGATTTTTTTGTTCTGTTATTGTAGTGATGGCTGAAAAAACAATGAATTATAGCTGTTAAGTGTTCCTAGGGGTTCCATCAGATTCTGTGTCTGAGAGTATTTACCTTTCTCTGTTCCCGTTCATATTGTATGTAGAATATAATCTCTCTCAGCTGTTTGTCTGAATGACATGAAGATTTATAGAGGTTATTTTCATAGGACAGACAGATTTGAGCTCCTGGTCTCAGTTATACAGCACACTGTCTCTCAAATCATCTAGTGTGGTGGATTTGGAGAGGAAAGCTGGGGGGGATTTTGAGGTAAGCAAAGGCCTTTTGACATATTTATTTTTCTCCAGTGAGCCTTTTGACCAGCTTTCCTCCTCAATCTTGTGCTGTCAAGGAGCTCCAGAGGTGTGAGCTGCCATCTCTCACTCTTGCGGGGGCCAGTGTGTGCATGGGGAGTCCATGGGGTCAGGCCCTGGAAGCTCCTTCACTAACTGTTGTGAAATCCTCTCCGTTTGCTCCCACATGGCCAATGAAACGGCAATCCTTTCTCCCCTTTGTTGTCTTGTACTCCTAAGGGGTTGAGTAAATAACTCATCCAACTTTCTACCGCTTCTTCTTTTTTTTAAATTTTGCAGTATATAAATGTGAGGTTGCACAAGTAAAGCCGTAAAGCATTTTTTTTTTTTAACCGGTAAAACTATAAAAACAAACTGAGTTAAAAGGCACAACTCTATGCAAACAACAGGTGAAATATCTGAATATCAATGTCATAGAAGTCGTAAATATTTGTTCATTTTTACCTCACATATACTGTTGTTACATCTTTGACAACACAATCCAATGAAAATCATGGTTTTGGTGGTTTTTTTAACATGTTTTTGTAGCATTTTTTTCATTATAGTGAACACATAACTAACTAATAAACTGCATTTCTGAGTATTTTGTTTATCAAATTGTAATGTGCAGATGAAAAAGTTTGGGTTTGTGATTAGGACTGGGCATTTCACGATACGCGATACATAGTTCACGATATTGATGATATCGCGATACAGCGATAATTGGGAAAAAAATGTTCTCTAATAACTCACAAAATATAGAAGAACACATATTATTTAAGAAAATATATCCCTATTTAGCTTGAACACAATCATAATACACAACTTGCCTGATTTTGTGCAACAAATAATACAAAACAAATAATAATAATACTGTCTTTGACAAGCATTGACACCAATTGAATTGGAATTATTTTTAAAATTCAGTGTTTAAACATGAACAGCAGTGCCACTACTTAGTGCAAAAGTTGTTGCAAACAACAGGACAAAATTAAATAATTCAATGTGCTGCCTGGCACATTGGTGCTCGCAACAGCCAGTCTTGAAACGTGCGCCGCCCATTGACCTCTGAAGGAACGTCTCGCCAAACGATGATGAATATAACATTTTACAGCCTCTTCAAGCGAAAAAAAAAAAAAAAATCATACTTGATGATAACCCGTCGAGAATCAATTGAAGGACATTGAAGGAATTGCAAAATAGATTTTTTGGCACAACTATATTTGTGATGTAACTGTCATGGTTGGGCCAAAGTCTCCCTTCTCCGCTACAATTCTGATGCATCCACTTGCAGACAAATAGACCCATTTACGTCTTCTTTTAGTCGTCTAGGCTGGTATGTACCGCTGGATACCGCTAATATTGCTCCTCGTTTTTTTACTAAGCTAATGTTTGCTTGGGCCTGTGAGGAGCTATAAGCTTAGCGGGAAAAGCGTAAACATTAGAGCTGATGGAAAATTGATGGAGCCTCCTTCAACTCCAACAGTTCTGTACTGAAAAAAATGAAACATTGAATCAATTAATAGAAGTTCTGTAATTTGTTACATTTAAAAGGAATAGTTTTCATCAAATTAACAATTTGAGTAGATGGTTTACTGAAATTACAAATTACAGAGCTTTTGTTAATTGATTACATGTTTCATTTTTTACAGTGTTCCCACAACTCCAATGCAAATTTCGAATAAGCTCCTGCTGTTCTGCAAAGAATATTTTTTAAAATACGACGCAGGCTTTTTGATTTTAGCTAAAAATCATCATTACACAACCACTGGGAATAAAGTTACAATAGAAAAAAAATATAGTTGGACTTTTTAAGATTATATATAAGTATATATGTAAATTACCTTCTTATTTTCACTTCAAACATCCACGAACGATCAGCTCAGAGGTCGACGAAAGGCTGATCCTAATCTGTAACAGAAATTTCTCCATTTAGCTTTATGGAAATCGGATGGTATAAAGGGGGCAGCAGGGGCAAAAGCAAGAAAGAAAACCAAGTTTCTACACGTACCTGCTTCCAATGCGAGTGCTTCTGATCTTACCTTTTTTCTGAAGGTAAAAAAAGAAAAAAAGCTTCCTGTTTAAGCAGACTGGTGGGTTCACTGAGAAGTCGCAGAGGTTTGGTTGCTCTGCAGACGTCTGGTTCTGGTGAAGCAGATTCCCCACATCTCCATCAAACAGCTGCTCAGTTTTGGCGCGGCTCTGAAAACTGACCCTAATGATCACTGATGTTATGGGGTCTGAGGAAGAACTGAGGCTAAGCCACCCGTCTGATCTGAGAACAGCTTTCATCTTGTAGCAATTGCTGAAAAATTGGAGAAAATTTATTCTTAACAGGTGTCCTCGTTTCTTTGTCTTAAATATAAATATTTAACAGGAAACATGAAAGAAGACTGAGTATTTGTCTTAATATGTTTATACACAAACACTGATGTGTATTAAAAACTTCTTCAATTGTAGTTCTTTTGATCTGCAACATTGTAAATGGGTTTCAGAAAATAGTCCCTATTTTTTATGAGGAACAATAATTGTTTGCAGTTACATTGATTAGTTTCAGTAAATCTTTTTTTTTTTGGATGATCAAATATTTATGTGATGTCAAGTAATACAAGCAAAGGTGCATACATAAACATTTTTTCCCCACTTCTTTTTGTACTTACTTTTACCACCATAACTGCACTGCATTATGATTCATCTACACTGAGACTTTCACTGACAGAAACTGCAGACACTTTGTGTTTCTGCGCGTGCTTGCATGTGCGTGCGCCCGCTACGTCTTGTTCAGGCAAGTTTCCGTCTTCTCTATTAAAAGATGTCTCTCTTCGGTTCTGGATGCGGATCTCCCCACAGGCGCTTACAGATCTCGTTCACGGTTCACACCGCATTTACTCCTTAATGTCTCACAGCAGGGCCTCGGTCCCAGGCAGTGATTCATGGAGTGACAGGCCCGTGTTTGACCACCATAAGGGCCCAATCAGACAGGGTCCACATGCAGACACAAAGCATGTAGCAAAAGTGTCTAAAGCATCAAACGGTTCTGCCTGCTTTTGTAAACCATTTTTATTGTAATTTTATAACAGCACTGCATCAAAACGTTTAACAACATTTTTGTTAATCTATCTTTTTTTATTATTTTTTATTTTTTATTATTATTTATAAATAAAAATGTCACCCTAATTTGCTTAGTTACTTAAGCCTTAGTGACAACTACCCTTAAGAATAGATACAGGCTATCAGTGGTTGAAGAATGCACAAAATATCAAGATTTTAGACCAATATGTGAACCTGTAGAGTGAAAATATTTATGCATTTTTTCCCATGACCTTGCTGGGAACATCAAGCTTGTAGCAAATACTTTTAAGTGGAAGTAATGATGCAGTAGGTGAGATGCCGACATTGGGTACAGATTTTTCTTTTTATCAATCTCCTCCAAATCCAATGCACTAGGAGCCTGTTAGTGAGGTTCACGTGATAAGTGCAGCCTGACTGTTAGAAATGATACAATCTAGTGCTGCCACAAACGATTATTTTAATAGTCGACTAATCAACGATTATTTTTTCCAATTAGTCAACTAATTGGGTCTTTCGCAAACTGGATGTAAACTAACTAAAGCTGAATTTAGTGGCTGAAGATGCTGAAATTGATAGCTAAAAACGCTGAAGTTGATAGCTGAAAGTGCTGAAGTTGATAGCCAGCTAAAAATATTAGTTAAATGCCAAATTATCCTAAAAAACTGAAACTTAGTCAAAACAGCTAGCATGCAGCTAAAATATTATCTAAACTTTAAAATAGCCTGAAAAAGCTGAACAAATCCTAAATTAGCCAAAATAGCTAGCATTCAGCTGAAATATAAGCTGTACTCCAAATTAGCCTAAAAAATCTTAAGAAATGTCAAAATAGTCTAAAACACTACCATGTGTCCTTTTTTTAGCCATAGTTTTTGCAGTGCAGCAAGAGCTCATTAGAAATTCACCTTTGTGTTGCGGACAGGATTGTTGATGTGGAAGTAATCCTATGTTGATATCCCATTATTCCTTCATTTACATTCTTTACCCTAACATTCTTTACCCTAACTTGTAGCCCCTCACAGCAAAGCTAACATTTAGCATTGCAAACAAAATGGCAACCAATATCGGAGCTGTCCGTACAGTTTGAAGCCAGATGTATGAAGTTTGTTGCTAAAGTATTGTCTCTCTGTAAAAAGGTTTTGTACTTGTAAAAAGAAAAAAAGTTGTAAATCTGTAGCATTTCATTTCACACAGAGACAAAGCCTTTTTTTAAGACGGACAATTTCTTTTGATAATTACAAAATCTTTTCACAGACAGACACTTTTTATTTCTACAAGTACAAAGCATTTTTGTAGACACACAAATCTCTTACTACAAATACAAAACTTTTTTACATTCATTCATTCATTCATCTTCTTGACCGCTTCTTCCCTTTCGGGGTCGCGGGGCGCCGGAGCCTATCCCGGCTACTGAAGGGCGAAGGCGGGGTACACCCTGGACAGGTCGCCAGTCTGTCGCAGGGCACTTTTTTACATGCGGACAATATTTTGGCAACAAATAGATGTCGGAAGACTAGGAAAATTAAGATGTTAATGGATCTATCAGTGTAGAGGATTTATAATTGGAGCAGGTCAGGGAGACTTTGACCTAGCCGTGTCAGTGGCTGCATCATAAATCTGAGCTTTTACAAATAACAGGTTTTTGTCTGCACCTAATCTATCATAATTTGAATAAAGAAATACTCAGGAAAGTAATTTTTAATCTTAAATAATTTTAAACATGTCCTCAATCATGATAAAAATGCTACAAAAACACGTTAAAAACACCAAAAACATAATTTTCATCACAGTGGGTCTTTAATTTGGGTCCTGTGACTACAAGTTTAGAGGGTTAGCTCAAGTATTAGCTTGGTTCTTATGAACCCTCTATGGGCTCAGACAACCTGAAACCCCTCTACATCCATACAGGTGCTTGTGACTAAGGCTGTAATAAACAGAAATGTTGTTTTCTCCTTTTTTTCAGTGTTTTCGGGCACTGTGCTGTAAAGGACCTCCGCCTCCAAGACCAGAGTATGACGTAGTCTGCATCGGCCTGACAGGTGCTGGAAAGACCAGCTTGCTGTCACGCCTCTGCAGTGAGAACAGCGACGACATCGGTCCCACAACAGGTATGCTAGAGGGGTGTGGCAACAATTGTTCACGTTACATTAATGCAAGCACCCTTCAATTTAGTAATGTACTTTTGTAAGGAATTTTGAAAAGGCCTCATGTTGTCTTTTTGGGGATCCCAGAAACAAAATAGAATCCAGATTTTGCCGCTTTGAAGTCCAGAAAAAGTATTTGTATTCGAGTGAATGAAGGGATGTCACCGGCCAAAGCCTGGTATTTAGTTCTAAGCTAGGCTTGTGTTTAATATGTCCAGAAGAGCAGGAGGCTTTTGAGTTCTTACATCAGTTTCCTGGTAGTCAACACTACTTTCCATATATGCAGTGAAGTCCCTGAAGACCTCCGGCATTCCTCTCTCCTCCCTTGCCTCTGACAGCAGAGATGTTGAGCTGTTACAGAAGCTCTGTGGAAGATTTAGACGTTGTCGTGCAGACGCTAAATTTAAAGCTGCCTGTAAGCATGAGTACATTTTACTCAGCTCCTGCTGTTGACCAGTTCTTAAAAGAAAAAGACCACAGCTTAGAAGGACAGTCGCCAACTTTTCTAAAATGAATGTTAACTAGAAAAGTTGCATTACCTGCGATAATGTCATGTGAATGCTTTTGCTGAAAGTAGTCACTGAAGATGCTGAACCTTTCTGCAGAAAATGGTGACGCAATTTACTTTAATTGCTGAAGGAATTTGCAGAAAATGCAAAAACTATTTTCTTCTTTGTAAAAAAAAAAAAAAAAACTATAAAGAGTGCTAAAGTTGACCTAAATCTTTGAAAAATGTATTGTAAAATTGCCTAAAAATCCCTAATACGTGCCAATTTCGCAAATATTAACTAAACTCCAAAATAACCTAAAATTCCTCAGTAAACTAAATTAGTCAAAAACGTTATCCTGTTTCTAAAATAGAAGCTGAACTCTAAATTAGCCTATAAAAATCTCAATAGATAACAAATTAGATCTACCGACTTTAGTTATTTTATCACAAAAAATGAATGAATCAAACGTGACATAAGTGTGTTTTATTTTTGTTTGTTTTCTATTTTATAATCAATGCATTTCATTGTTTCTGTAATGAGTTTGAAATCATTGTGTTTTGTCCTGTATTTTTCAATCTATGCTTGAAATAAACCAATCAATCAAATCAGTTAGCCAAAAAGTTAGCATGTAAAGTATTGGCTAAACTTTAAATTAGCATAAAAACCCTCAATAGATGCCTAATTAGCAAAGAAAGCTAGCTTGTTGCTTAAATACTAGCTAAACTCCCCCCAAAAATCCTCTGTAAACTAAATTAGTCAAAAACTTTAGCCTGTTGCTATACTAGAAGCTGAACTCTAAATTATCTTATAAAAATCTGAGTTGATAAATTAGCCAAAATCGTTAGCATGTTGCCAAAATATTAGCTAAACTCCAAATTAGCATAAAAAAACCTAAGTAGATGCCTAATTAACTAAAAAAAGCTAGCTTGTTGCTTAAATACTAGCTAATCTCCAAAAAATTTCCTCTGTAAACTAAATTCGTCAGAGATGTTAGCCTGTTGCTAAATAGAACTCTAAATTAGCCTAAAAACCACAGTGCAGATAGCTAAAATCGGTCCAATTCTGGTATGTCCATCGGCAAAAACAATCCCAGATAATCAACTTCTGTTGTAGCTTTCTTGTTTGCATCCCTTTTTTTGTTCCCGGTAAAGCTGATTTTTGCAGATATTTTTTTATTTTTACCGCAATCACTTTTATGTTTACAGATTTTCTGTTTTATTTTCGCTCTCGGCCACCGTAGCTTTGGACCAAAATAGTAAATCAAATTGTAAGACGTACCACCAAGTTTTCCTGTTAAACCAAAGATGGACCAAAAGATTCCGGCTCACACCTCAGACGTGTTTTCTCAGTCGGATCTCATTTATAGGCACATTACTTTTCTGTTTGTCTCTCTTGTTTTTCTGTTTCTTTTATTGAGACCACACAACGAGACACAAGGTTTTTGTGCAACATCAACAAGCCCGTCTGTTTTGTGTTTACCAGTTGTTTGGTCCGGAGTAAATACAGCAAATATTCCCTGAAAGCTAAAAAATGAAAATCATGGATCTAAAACCTATTTTTTTCTGTGTAGATAAAATTCATGCCAACTATTTTTTTGAACCGAAGACATTTTTTATATTATAATGATGGTTATAGATGATTTTTTTTCTTTTAGGTTTCAACATCAAAGCTGTACCTTTTCCAAATGCCATCTTGAATGTAAAAGAACTTGGAGGTAAGTTAATCCTGTCCTATTTCATAACATCAGGATCCAAGCTTCTATAAATTACATGGAAAACTCACTAAGTTAAATCTGGCTGCTACTATTTTAAAATTGTATTATTTTTCTCTGTGTTTTCGTTGTAATTTTATTTTATTTTTTTTGCATTTTTTGGTTCCTGCTTCCAAAAATGAACAAACAAAAGAAAAAAAATGAAATTAACTTCAAAAACCTTGAAGATAATTGTTCTCAACCCCTCACAATTTTTGATTACCGTGTTTTCCAGAGTATAGGTCGCACCTGTGTTTAAGTTGCAAGAGCAAAAAATGTCTTATCAGGAAGAAGAAAACCTTATATAAGTCTCTTCGGAGGATGAGTCGTACTTGTGGAGGAAAAATGCAACGTTTCAGAACTAATCCGCCAAGCCCAGCATAGCTAAAATATATAAAGAAAGAAACACAAGAATACTTATCTTTTGATCTGTATATGAAAAATATCAAAGTTAAAGAGGAAAACAATCAGATTCTCTTCCATGTTTGTTTTGGATGACACTTCTTCTGCCGCTGTCAGTAGCAAATACTACAGATGCAGCGCCCTCTAGCGGTTGAAACAACTGGGAAAATAACAAATATATAACTCTTTTGATGTCTTAAAAGAAAATTATGACAGATAAGTCGCTCCTGAGTATAAGTCGCACCCCTGGCTAAACTATGAAAAACGACTGCAATTGATACTCCGGAAAATACAGTACTTGTGTATAAAACAGCTTAAATCTTATGTTTTTCTGTGAATTTTCATTTGCAGTTGTTTTTTTTTATCAGTGTTTCTTTTTTTTTAACCTTTCTGATTATTTTTTCACAAGAAGAGTCAGCTGTGTGTGTCAGGGATGCTAGACTTTCTTGTTTACTCCTCCAGTAGCTGCACAAACCCTTTTAGATGTGATGCAGAGGAGTGTATACTTTAAACCCTGTTAGTGTTTTTGAAATGTCTGTACAACCTGCACTGGTGGTATTCCTGGAAAAGTCACTGACTCAAGGAAGCGGTGCTGTTTAATACAGACGGTTGAGGTGGGCTGAAATGTACGCATAGAACAAATGCAAAGAAGGTCATTAAGGGGAGCCTGGAGAGAGGGCCACTTCTCCTGCAGACGACTCTGTTTAAAGAAAAAAAGAAAGTACTGTTTGGCACAGTTTCACAAAACATTTTTTCTGTGCATTGTAGACACATGACAGGTGCAGTAGAAATTTTTAAACCTTAGCTAAACGTAGGCTTCTGAAAAGATGAAACTCACGGACACACATCACCAATACACAAAGAGGCACTGGTGGACCACCAACCAGGATGCTTCCAGATTTGGACAGAGCACATTATTGGGTTTTCAAAAGAGGTTTTACTGGATTGGGTCAAGCCCAGTCTTGTGTTGGTAACATTATTGTGGTTAGAAAAACACTCGTCCCACGGATGACACATTTGATTTAGAGACGTTGGTACAGCCGCTACACCACAGCGAGATATAATCTTTTCTTTTTTCTCACCCCTCCTCTGGCCTGGACATTAGTCTGCTGCTTGTTTTCCTTTACAACACAGAGCGTAGGAATTTGAGGGATTTATTTATGGATAGAGAAGAAGCGAATGTATTGATGACTCTGCTCTGCTGGCTTTTTTCTGTTTGGAGAATATTATTGATTGTATGTTTCAGTCTTAGTGAGACTTGTTTTAGTGTTTGAAAGCATTCCACATGTACATGACGTAAACGTGGAGTCTCCAGAGTTGCTTCTCTTGCATAATATTCCATCAGTCCCGTTTTACACCAAGCTGCCAAAATGGTTCTGATTAAAACAGCCCCCTTCTGCACATCATGCTTGCTCAACACTTCCCATATCTGCCAGGACTCCTCTTCCTGCCCCTGTCCCAGGAGGGTTTAGAACAAGCAAACATGCCTGGTTTGGTTTTATGTATTCCATTGCATCACAAAAAAAAAATGACACAAGGTGTGACGCATAGACAAAGGTATTTCAGATCTTGAAAAATTTGTTTTTCACAATGCCTCTGTGGCTTGTTTTCTATACACAAACTGGAGAGAATGATGCTCTTTTTAGGAATTTCCTCCTTCCCCACAGGAAATCATTATTAAAATAAATTGTGTGTCCACACCAAATGCAGCTAGCGTCAAATTCCTGTACTGTAGACGTCTTTGTTTTAACATGCATCAAAGTTGCTTCTTGACGGTTATCCAAAACTCTGTGAACCTGAAGCTTGTGGGAGGAGCTTCCGTCAAAAACTTCTCTCAAACTCATCATTGAGGACACGGACACTGAGGGACCAGGTTTTCTTTATTTTGAAGAGCTGAATAAAAGAATCGGTGCACGTCTCCATGTTTGGGTTCAGAGCAACAGAGATGTGCTGTCAGGGGAAGGCAGAATGGCAAGCCAGAAGGGTCAAAAATCGCCAGGAAAACAGTGCCTCACCTGCACATGTAGGTTACTATGGATAATAATTATTATTTGAAATATTTAAATATTCCCACAGTTAGTTTTAATACTAGAATTAATCTTTTTTTTTCGTTTAAGATTTAATTTGGACTTTGTGACCCTAAAACCTTGACACGATCCGAACTGTGACTTTAGTGACCTTTTTAGAATACTTAAAGGACTACAGTCCCATACACTCATGCACACACACTGATGGTGGAACACTGGGGCCAACCTGTAACCACCAGGACCGATGTGGGGTTCAGTGACTTTCCTGAGGATACACGAGGGGGATGGCAGGGTGGGAACTCCAATATTTAATTGGGACTCCACCTCTGCCCCTTAAATAAAGCAGCTTTTCAGCTTTAGTTTACCTCAGTTTACCTTTAAATGCATGCAACTGTTGGCTGCATATAAGAGTCACCAGGCTTCATTATGTTTGCTTTTTTTTCGGTTCCTGGCTTTGTTAGCTGTTGCATTGACATGTTAAAGAAGAAAAAAAGGAGTTCTTGGTTGAATAAAATGAGAGACGGTCTGCACATCTGGCACGCAGAGACGTCTTGCGTCCAGAGGGAAGCAGGGAGTGACCCTCACATGATACTTGGAGTTGGATCAGAAGCCTTCTCCTCTCCCTGTCATTAAAATTTCCTGGGCTTTAAAGCAGTTAAGTGTAGCTGACCCACAACTGTTAACCCGTATTGCCGATACAGAAAACATTTCAGCTACACTTTTCAGTCCTTTGCCCCGTGTGACTGAACACATGCACCCTTCCTTAAATAAAGCCATCTGTCGGCACCGACACCAGAACAGCTCGTCTTTTCCTTGCACAACACCCCGGTCAGAGTGAGCCAGAGCAGATTTTTCCACTTCAGGTCTGTTTTACTCTATTCTACACAGGTCGGCGTCCTGATCAGATATTGGAAACTGCATCTGAGACACCACATTAATTTGACTTAACATTTAAATCACTGAGTCTGAGCGCTCTGGACCAGACTGTGAAAAGTGCAAGCGCCCCTTTAAATGGCTGATTAAGTCTACACGTGTGCAGTCCACCCTGATGTCTGTTTCATTTTTTGTTATTTATTTTTTTATTGTGTTGATTAGAAAATTATACCATATATCAAATCAAACAATGTTTTTTAGACTTTACCTTTTTTAACACCACATTTTTTAAAGAAATGAATCAGTTTAATCAATTAAACAGTATAAAATCATGATGCATTTAACTGAATTAAAATGATCAATTTTCCCGTTTTTATTTTCAAATCAGCTGATCTGGAGTCCGCCGAGCGTTTCTTAGTGGTGTCGGTTGTAAGGATTGGGCAGGAAGGGCACCTCTGTTGCGAATGTGCGTGTATGTGTGTGGACAGTGATATGACGTCAAGTCTAGACGGGCAATTTCACAGTGTGCTTTCATGTCACGCAGTGACAGCTGATAAAGTGGTCCTAATAATCACAATGCATTGCTGTTGTTCTGTAGTTTGGTGGCTGTGGAAGAGTTACAGCTTTAGAACTCACATTGTGGCCTTATTTTAAAAAGATTTGCACCTGTATGACTTGTATATGATTTTGAATATTTTAGTGAGCTCAGAATTATTATTATTTTTTTCCAGAATATGATTTTTTTTGCTTAAAATGAATCAGCTTATACATGTTTATGTGAAAAGATGACCTTATGTAAGCTGTTTTTGAATATTTAGTATATTGTAGTAAAAAACCTGTAGTAAAAAATCAAGCATGACCAAGCATCTATTAGTTTTTATAACCAACAACAGATAAAGAAAGCGAGAGCCTCTTTTAACAAAACCCATACATTTTAGCCATCAAAGGTGAACTGTGGCTGGTAATATCAGATATCCCCACAGTGTTTGTAAGTGTGCTCAGCAGGGAAACTTCCTAAAGTCACATAATTTGTAAAGTGCCATTTTGGTTTAGAGCAGATGATGGCAGGAGTTGCTCTGATTTTCAAGTTCTGAGGACACCAATGTAACTGATCCGAGATTGAGGCCTCGTTCCGGGATATCCTCCTCTTTGATGTATTGGGTCTGATTGAATGGTTCATGACATACGATGAGATCAAATATTAGCATCTTGAAAGGGAATTAGCTGAACCAATTTTTGATGTTCGGATTTCTAAAACATTTAGCATTGGTGAACCCTTTGTATTTGAACAGTCGCATGTCAAGAACAAAGAGGACTTTTAACATGTGCACTTAATATTTATGTAGGTTTGAGAGGGCTGCGTAAAGTTTAAGATAAAAGCAATTAATTCTTACACTACCAGTCGCTTCACATAACTGTAAACAGCTGTGCCAGTCAGACTTGCACAGGAAAATATGGAGAACAGTTTAAATGTTTACGAGGATTTAGCCAAGACATTTGCAAACATCAACTCTGTAAATTTTTAGTAATAATGTTTGCTGCCAATTATGTAGCTATTTAAAAAGCACTGATGTTCAGTCGGGAAATGTTCACTTGAGACCAGACATTGCTGAGCATACATGTAGCAACAGCTGAGGGGCTTCACTCAAACTGCAGCTTGTTCCTCAGTGGTGTAATTTATGCCTTAGCCCTTATGGGTGGATACGGGCTCTGCACGGGCAAAAAATGGGCAACTCTTTACCGGGCATGTAGGAGGTTTGCACAAACAATCAAGATCATAGATCGCTTGGTGGAGCGGACAAGTTCATGCACATTTTTTCTACAGCCAAGCTGTTGCAAAATAAATTTGTAGCAAACACTTAACCCTTTTCCATGTTTACTTTAAATGTCGACGTTCTTTCGACTACTGTAACTCTTTAAAGTCCCCTCTCAAATGAAAATAGGCTTTTTTTGTGTTGCATTTTTTCTCATCATCGAGAGCTTAGACAAAATAATTTATGATTAAAACTGTGTTTCTGAGTACTTCTTAATTCAATCACGTTGGTTAAGAAAACCAGATGCTAGAAAATCTTGGGGCTAATGACAGAACTATTGACCGGGCGTGCTAAAGTCTCTCCAATTCACTTTCTTTGTCCGAGCTGGCCTCTGCCTCAAAATTGTACGACTGGATTGATCTAACATTGCTCGCCATTACTTTTGCGCCGCTAATGCTAGCTTGGGGCTATAAGCTCATGCGTGAGCGCACAGACTAATCTCCCAGTGTGGGGGAGGGGAAGGGGGGCAGGGTTGCTCCGAGTCAACAATCCAGCCCACAGACCAGAGTTGCAAATCGAATGAACTTTAACCATTTGCAAAATTAGTACAAGTGTATTTTGAGGCGGAGAAAAACCGCAACAATTCACAGCATTGAAGGGTTTACAGAATCAACAAAACTCAGCTGATTCCAAAGCAGAGAAAAGCAGCTTTACCCCGTTATTAATGTTCTTAAAGTGTTGCATAAGAGTGCAAATGCAACGCCACTTTGCAAAGCAGGATCACTTTGTTTATGGACATGTCTAATATGGCGTCGCTCTTTTCATATCTTGTACAATGGTATTTGGCTAGCATAGCATCTCTAGCAATATAACTCTACCCAGCCACCATCCCTTTATTGTAGCCGTTTTGCTCTTGTTGTGTTGAAGTAAGAGTGATAAAATGGAGTGTAAAGAATAAAAATTTTTTTTTAAATGTTTGTTTAAGATAAAATGGCTAATAAATGCCCAATAAATGTGAGCAGTGGGGGGTGGAGATCCCTGAGAGGGGCAATGTAAATCTGAAACCATCCCTGCTGATACCCAAACAGGTATCAACATTAGCAAGGCTCAACATTAGCCTCATGTAGCTCACATGGGAGTAGAGATTAGGTTTCAACATGACTGAAATGTAGATCATTGCATGCTGTTTGCAGTTGGTTGATGGATTCAGAAAGACCATTTCACTTTGTGAAAGAAATAATCTGAGTCAAAGCGAGCTGTGTTTGGCTGTTTTTGTTCACCAAACGTTGTCTGTTAGTAATAATTTACACTCAAAAAGCTCATGTCTAGAAATACTAAAACAGTCAAAATTACGTTTTCTATATCTTCATTTTGTCCCCTTCATTTTTACTTGTAAACCACAGTAATGTTTGACTTGTGTAAATGACAAAAGATATGCTGAAATAAATGAATGTCTTTGTCAGTGATTTTTCATCCCGATTTGACTTCTATCTGTCATTTTGATTTATTTGAACTAAACTATAAGGTTTCAGATTCTTATTGAGTTAAAAGCAATGTGAAACTGTTACTTAGCTGTACAAACGTCCTGAGGCACCTTCATAAAAGTCTGTTTTTGTTTAACAAAACTGTATTAAACTGAGGGTTTGTTGAGACAGTGACATGCTGTTTTCAAAGACATTTAATTCCCATCATATTTACTTTCCCATCAATATTACTTTTTTTCTTTGCTTTTAAAGTCTGATAACTTTTCTTAACTGACCCTTTTGTAGTGTTTCCCGTCATCATTTTTAAGGCTTTGCACTTCTGAATTCTAAAACTGTCTTCAACTTGACGCAAAAAAAAAGAAAATCGAGGCACTCACTCCACTGAGAAACAGTGTAACTCGGGTGTATTCAAATCCAGTCCTCGAGGGCCGGTGTCCTACATGTTTTCCTACCAACCTGCCGTTAAGGCTCCTAATTGGCTAAACACACCTGATCCCCTTCGTATTCTTCTCAGAATCAACCACAATTCGTCAGATCTCTTCAGTCGCTGCATTGCTATCAACACCATGATGAGTTTTGTGCAGCATCAACGCCGTCTCCCCATTGGACCCACAATGGCCGGGTTTGCTGGATTGGTGTCAACAGCCCTTGTCGAGGGCCCGCTTTGCTACCAGACAACTTCTAACAATCAGACAGTGGAATGGCAGCACAGGGGGACGGGGGTGCCAAGAGCTGGTCACAGTCACGGGGATAGTAGGCGGTGCCGGACCCTTCTAAACTCCTGTAGATCGTGTAGATCGGGGCAGCAGAAAGGAGGCAATCAGTTCTGGGAAATATTTGTTTTTTTAAAGGGATAAATGTTCTAAAAAAGCTTGTTTAGGCTTTTTTATATTAATTATTGGGCATATCTGTTTAAGAAAGTGGGAAAATGTGAAGTTTTACCTGATATTTTTCACAATCTAAGTTCAAAACGGCTGATAAGAAAACTCTGATGACCGAGCATTCTAGTAGTACTTGAAATCATCATTCACTGATGAATCTCTGAGATGTGAAATAAGATTCACCAGATTTGTGTGTAAATGAGGTTTTGTGTGTGCGTAACAGGGGAGTCGTGCATAATTTTTAAAGATTTGCATGAGTAATTAGTTTCATGGTGTTGTCATTTTATTTGTTCATGTGTAAATTGTATTTTTTTTGTCATTTTTGTACTTCTGCACAAAATTTACAAATGCACAAGAATTACGCACACACAAATCCATGCATGAAACGGGGTAATACTTATTTCTCTCTATTCGGAAGCATCGATTGCAGCCACATCTGTGTTTTATGTGAACATAGAATTACAATCTATTAAATGACAAAACCAGGACTGGATTTGGTGGACTTTTTCCCATCAGTGGTCGCCACACCTTCTTGCTTGCACAGGTGGGTTGGCACAACCCTGTTTTTTTAAGGCACAGAGAGACCCAGATAAACAGTAGCTCAGAGGGTCTTACCTTAGGACCCAACACTGGATTTTATCCAGGTTGCCTGCGCGGCAGTCCTACACACGTTTTGTTCCATTTTGTAAAAAAAATTAGTACCTTGCATTTGCTTTTCGTCATTTTAAACGTCTCATCTATTTTTACCATTTGCAGCAATTTTAGACTTTATGGTGTTAAAAAAGAAAGAAAAAATATAGGGTGAACTTTTGACCAGTACTGTATGTAATAAAGTAAAAGGATATACATATGAGACTTTGTGCCAATATAGGTGAAATGCAGTGGAACCTAATGGAAGAAGTGGCAATGTTCCACAGGCACAGGTGGAAAGTCACTATAGAAAAAAAGGGGAAACTAAATGTTGTGCATAAATCTTTGTGCACAAAGGATATAAATCTGTCAGAAATATACTTTTTTCTTGGAAAGATAAAACCTCATGAGACAGTCATGTAATGCATCTATAACATATGTTCTAAGATATCGTGTCATGATTGTAAATTGTTGCTCCCTAACGGTGAAATATGGTGACATTGCTCCCAGCACCCACCTTTTAAACCAACAGTGGAGAGTATCAATTCAAGAAATGGAAGACAGTTGCTGAAAATGACTTTGGTAAGGGTTTGGTATGTTAGGCCTTGATTAAATGGAGTTATTACTTTTGTTACTAAGGTTTTAGTAACTTTGTCCAAAAATATGTATTATTTTATTCATGCAGGGTGCATTCACAGATTAGATAAGTCTGATTTGATTACTTTTGTTGTTCTCCTGCACTGGAGATGATTTGTGTGCTCACCTGAAAGAAGGCAGTGTTTTTTATGCTTTTTGCAAGCTGTTAGAAAAGTGAGCAATCAAGCAAGCCAGAAAACATTCGCTCAAAATGCAGCACTTCCATTTGATTGGTATTATGCAGCATGATCTAAGAGCCATGACATCATGTTTTGACAAGCTCCCTCTCAGGCCGATAGGTGGCAGGAGCTGCCAGCGAGATCTGAAGAGACATGGCAGACATTCCACCATTTCCAGGCAAAGATGAAACTTCCTAGACAATCTCTCAAGTGCCACTTTGTCTGATAGCTTTTCACTCCAGTGAGAGGTGTTAGTAGATCGACTGGGGGAGGACACGGGGACGGGTGGGAGAGTGTGAGAGATGGGAGGTAAATGTCACCGAGAGCTCCGCTCGATGTTTAAACATTTTTCAAGCCTCACACTTCGTCACTTCTTGGCAATTACAATACTATGAGCAACATTAACAAGACAAGAATTCACAAGACTACAAAGAAAGTACGATCACCAGACGGAGGAAGAGAACTCTAGCCAGATATGGTAGATCCTCTTGGAACAAATGAACATGCTTGCGTATGCAAAGTGATAGGACACTTTGCTTCATGTATGTTTAATGAGGCAAAGTTTAGTCAGCATGCACAACTCGCATTTACAGCCTGATAAGGACAAAAGAGTGCTTCCATGGTCGTCTTTCTGAATCGACTCAAAAAGGACAAACCAGTGTGTAATTTAAAACTTAACCCTGCTTTTGAAATCCTTCAAAAACCAAAAGTACGTAAAAACCCAAGTTACTTTGACTTTTACTACAATCACTACCTTTAAAAGCAATTTGATAAGCTTTAGGTGAAGCAAGCAGGTAAAATGTCTGAGTGGAATTTACTTCAAACTCATGGTTTGAATAAAAATAAAGATCCAACAAAATCCCTTCTGTCACCTTATCTAACATCAGCATTTAGCACCTCATTATTAACCGTTTCGCTAAGTAGTTGAGCCCAAAGACTTTTATTTTATCTTTTTCTCCCAGGCCGTGTCAGACTTTTATCTGTCTGCAGCCCTTTCAGGCCAGTGCGGTTGGAGAGTCGCTCCGTTTTGTTTTGTGTCTGTGTGCTGATAATGGCTTCAGTCCGCTGTGTGTCTGCTCCGCGCTGGTCTTGGTGTGTGTTCCATCTCTGTGACAGACAGAACTGTGATTCCAGAGACGCTCGGTATGCTGGCGCACCGCTTGATGTATCAGTCCACCAAGTGGTTCCATGTGTTTCCCCCCAGGATTGTGATCAGTGCCACTAGTGCTTTAGAATCATTCAATCCAAGAAAGAGAAAAGTAATAGAAAATACATTGTTTACAAGTGGGCAAAAAGTGCAAAGTCAGGCACGTTTTTCAAAGTAGAAACGGTGAAAATTTGTTTTATTCCAATAAAATAAATGAATACATTTGTTTCTCAAGCAATTTGTAAATTCTGCTAAACTATTTACAGTTTTATCATACACTGATTGAAATGGGGGCAAGGGTCCTCACTTTAAATGCTGAAGATGTTTGCATGGAGGTGTTAAATGTTTTCCATGTTTCCTTTAGGTGGTTCAATTTCTTGATGTGTTTAGTGGAGATGTAAAGGATACAGATATGCTATGACAGTAACAGTAGTATCGCTGAAAACCACAAACACAATTAACTTGGTTAAAAGGTATAAAATCGATTCGGAAGTAAATAATTTGTTACTGTCAGTTTCTCTTCATGTTCTCTCCACTGTCCGTCTTTTTTGTACTTGTGATTTCTGTGTACTTGTGTGTCAGTTACAATTGGCCGAGGCTGAACTACATCAAGGATTGTGTTTGTGTGCACTAAATGTATGATAATCTTTTCTTTTTTTTACTGCTCTTCAAACAGTGCCTGAATAAATTGATATGACACACCTTTTACCCACAAAGAACAAAACAGTCTAAAAGACCCAAAATTTCAGATTTTAATGTTCAAAAGCTACATTGTCAAAAACATTTTGTTTTTGTTGATTAAAATAAAAAAGTACAATTAAAAAAGGGTTTCTGTTAAAAGGCATTGTCATTATTTGGTTTTAATGCCAAATTGTATCAATTTAGGTAAAATAATTGGACTTTGTTATATCACCACAAAGTAAGTTGAATCTCTCATGTATCAATTTATGGACCATGTATTGAGATGCGTATCAAATCATGAGAGTGAAATATACATACCCCTAGTGTTTCCCCAATATGCCCATTTTGTCCACTAAACGGTGAATAAATGGGTCTGCTCTTAAATTGTTTGTGATTCATTTTTTGTTGGAATACTTGATTCACTTTTCATTCATATCAGTGTATTTTGATAATGATCGTGCCACAAAACTATGACAATGTCACAAACAGGCTGACGGCTAGATCCAAGTGCAGCAGGTTTTATTGGCACAGACAGGAGAACAGGAGTGAAGCACAGCTAAAAGTCCACAAAGCTAAATCAGGGTTAGGCAGAGGTCAAAGCTTTAGGGCATCAGAGAACAACCAGAGTGGTCAGGGTCCAGGCGAGGGTCGGGGCAGGCGGCAAATAATCAGAGTTAAAGACGAAGCAGGGTCAAATGAAACAGAAGATCAGGTCAGGATGAGAGCGCTCAGAGATGCAGCCAGAGTGGCACAAACAAGACTTTGCCCAGAGCAGAGCTCTGTGCTCTGACTAAATACTGCTGGGAGTGATTGCAGGGGCTGATGGGAAGTGAATAATCTCGACAAAGCCAAGTGGTTGATGTTTGCCATTATTGTGATCATTGCTTCTTTGCTTGGAGATAGTCAGAGTTTTCCCTGGAGAATAAGATGGTCTTTTCCCTGCACCCTCAGATCAGGGGATAGGTCTCAACCTTCAGTGGTAGGCGTAATACACGATCCCACCAAATGTTTCTTTCAATGAAGAAGCAGGGTACATGGATTTAATAGCTTTCCTAGAAAGGCGGGACTCCGACAGGAAGGAAGGCCTCGTGGCAGATTCCGGACATGTGGGAGAGATTGTATCTCCTGACTGTCCCGGCAACGCCTTTGTTTCTTCTTAGAAAAGATAGAAGAAGGAAGTCTGAGCTGAGCATCCTTACTGAGACTTCTGTCCCACAACCTTAACAGCAGATAAATAGCAGACAACAATTAAATTGATAAATAAATAGTTGCAAAATCTGTGTTTACCAGCAAAATATAACGAAAACAGCTAAATAAATGTAAATATATTGGAAAAATATGATCCATGTGCACTCATCTGGTAGTGAAGAACAGTCTAATGTTGTATTCACCCTGGACGCGGTTCATGTGGCTGAGGCATTGAGTTTCAATGTTAAGTCAATGTTCAGATCCAATCTGTTGTCGTGTGACATGATTTGGGTGTTGAGTGTGGTGCATCAGTCCGGTAGGAGCGCAATTTGGGTGCATCAAGACTTCAAAAATCTGAAGTTTTGGCACTGCATCAACCAATCAGGGACTCAGGGACTCAGTGACTCAATCAGCAGGTAGAAAACAAATGAAATACGGTTCCTCAATGTCAGGGTTTTTGCATTGAACTTCCATCTATTTGCTCAGCTTCATGTTCCAGAAATTTCCTGAACATCCAGTCATCCTATAGACTAAGAACAACATGCTCTGTTTAAAAAATATTGAAGCATTAAATGTGGTTAAATGTGATTTTTCTTTTCTCATTTATCAACCTCCATTAGGTTGAAATAGTCTAAAAACAGTTATGTTAAAAACACGTCTATCCCTTTAATACCTGAGCTGTTCCAGCGACAATAAAATAACACTCTTTAAACTACAGAAACTCTTCAACCATTTACGCAATTAATATAATTCCAATGGATTCTGATGTTAAGAAAGGAGGCTATGTGCCGTAAACACTGCACCACTGTTAAGTGTTGCATATCTGAGCAGTAGTTCAAAGAACGCCAACATCGGAGTTAAAGGTCAACAGATTTCTTAGATAAATTCTATAAAACTATTTAAAAAAAAAGTTAATTAAGAAAATGTCTTACAAGGTTGTAAAGAGGGTTTAGGAACTATTTTACAGTTTTTGTTGTCAGGAACCATTTTTGTCTACCCATTTAACATGACCATATCTGTCTACAGGAGCTGACAACATTAAGAAATACTGGTGTCGATACTACCAGGGCTCACAGGGGGTAGTCTTCGTACTGGACAGCGCATCGTCGAATGAGGACCTTGAGGTGGCACGTAATGAACTCCATTCAGCTCTTCAACACCCACAGCTCTGCACACTACCGTTCCTCATCCTCGCCAATCACCAGGACAACCGTGCAGCAAGAACACCAAATCAGGTAACCTGCCCTATTTGCACAGCTCTCATTTCCAGCCAGGAAAGCCAAGTGAGCCCCATATGGTTTAAAAGTGGGCAGAAAATGTGGACCCCAAGTGGGTTTGTCCACATTTTCTTTGGTGACCCTACCTGTGACTGCCCATATTGGCTTGAATGGGTACTCTGAGGATTAGCTTGCTATGCTAGTTAGCTGCTCAGTGGACAGCGTAGCAACCTAGCGAGTTCTGCTGCATAGCGAGCTAGCGTAATCAGCTTATGTTGAGTTTAGGGAAATTTTTTCCCTTTGAATGCCGTGAAAGATTTTTGATTACCAAATTAAATATTTTTTCATGTTCTTTATAAAAGTTAAACAAGTATATTAATCTTGTCTTAACTTAAAAAAATGCATGTTGGTGGAGAAAAGTAACTGATATTGTTCTAGTGTCTTGTGGTAAAGAGAAAACATTTCTGAAAAATGCAGATTCAGGATGCATTAATGATCATTTCATAATTGAAACGTCGCCTCCTGAATCGTAAGGTACCTCAAGAGTCCTACCCCTCATTAAAACATATTTATCCGTCCATTCCTGCACAGACGTTTGTGTGCAGGTAGGAAATATTTTTGACGTGTATTCGAGCACGTGTGCTGCATATGTAACACTGTTTGTGAAAGTCTACATTGATATTGAATGAATGTTCGTGCAGTCAATAGTTGTGTCTGTAAAATTGTTTGTATGGATGTTGAAGTGTGTGCATGTTTGTTTTTGTGCAAAAATCTTCCCATTGGTAAATATATATATATGTGGTTATTGATAGTGATGAACATTGGACAACTTTTTTTTTCTTTTTTTACCCCATTTTTCTTGCATCTTTCTCATCCTGTCCAAAATTTAGAGGAAACTTACAGTATAATGAAATGTTCAACAAAAATGAAGTCTAGCCTCAAATACAAGTGATTCATAGAAATGTAATCCTAGTGTATTCAAAGCTCACAAACCCCAGTTGTAACAATATCATCAAACCAGCACAGTTTCTATCTTTTTGCTCAGCTGTTGGACAGAACAACTTGGGGTATAAACTAAATCCAACGTGGCTCAAATAAAGAAAACTTTGAAAAATCTCTCGTAGGTTAATATTGGGGAGTGAGGAGCTGCAGGTGCTTATTTATCTGTAGTAGTATGAGAAAAACTGGGGGGAGACAGTTTCTCTTCTTTGTTCCTTTTCTCGCCTTACTGGGGAGTACTTGTTTGGGCAATGATGCTGTCAAAGAAGCAGCTGTTACATCTGCTTGTCTTTAACATGTGAGATCCTGTAGTGCAGTCCATTGACTGTATATGAGAACTGGACTAAGTGAATAAACAGGAAGTACCTGCTAGGTCCAAGAAGCCAAAATCCCTTCTATTGAGAAATAAACAGCTATTACTAGTCATTATATTTGTGAGAATAACCATTCTCGCTCTACTATCCTTTTTTTTTTAACATCTTCCTGCTAATCCTATATTTTTTTGTTACATCTTTTCTTTAGTTCAAGTTATTCAAGTTAAAAACTGACCAATCAGTTGCCTCAATAAAACATTTGGCACCAACATGGCGGCGTCAATACGTCAATATATATATATATATATATATATATATATATATATATATATATATATATATATATATATGAGGGGGGATTCAATTGACGATTGAATTCATTGGAGCGTGAAGGAAGCCATTTTCGATGGGTTATGTCACTCTCATTTGGTCCAATTCTCATATACAGTCAATAGTGCAGCCTAAAGGCAAGACAAGCTAAATGAATATTTCTATATTTGCCAAAACTAAAGCCTATTTAATAATACCAAAAATTTATTTCTAGTTAGTACTATCTGTCGATTAAAAAAAACAATGTTTTACTAGACACAATTGTTAGGACAATATGCGACTTTTGAACAAAGACAGGCCAGATAGAACATTTTCCTTCATTTTTATTGTCTGAAATGTTTACATTTACAAAGTGTTATCTCAGATATCCCAGAAGTTTAATTTGTGAGCACAAAGCACAACAACAGTAAGACAAGCAAAACTCTTAAGAACTCTAAAGACTTTCATGTCTGCATTATTACTCCAAGAAAACAAGGATGCTGATATACAGCCATAAGAAACAAACATTGAGTTTCTGCACTTTAAATTAACTTATTCCGTGGTCCGGATGAATACCCTACTCTGATTGGCTGCTGGGTGTGGATGCACACCCAGCACACCCAAAAAAAACAAGCCTGATTGTTCTATATCACTGCGCAGGCTTCCTTAAAACAAACTTTTGCTTCATCATCTGGACAAAAACAAGCGGTAAGAGGTGAACTTTCTCTCTGAACAGATGCTTTGTTTAACATGTCGTGGTGATCAGCATATGTATCGCTTTACTTTGCTGCTGCAGTTGAGGTTAGTGCCTGCTCAGCATTGCATTGTCAGGCTGCACTATGTATCAAATAGTCGGCTTTATTTGAAAAAGCAATCTGCACATAAAAAATAGCAAGAATAAAGTACTAAATCTTGGTTGAATATCTATTTTTTTGTAAGTGATCATGCTATAAGTGTGATTAAGCCGGACGAAGTGGGCATTATCAGAAATTAACGCACACAGTGGAAGTCTGAATGACAATTGCTGCACAAATTCTAATTCATTTGCATTAATAAATATCAACACATTTCTTAAATTGATTGCATTCATGTTAAAAGCCCTAGTACTTATACTTTTTAGTACAATTTTTCAATTGCAAGAATCTAACTAAAAGACTTAAATTCCCAGGAAAAAATATTCCTGGATTTAGTTATGTCAGTGTAGCAGTTTTATTACTACCATAGTAAAACTTGTCAGTAGTTGTTGCAAAATTCACTTTTCATATTCCGATTTTTTTTGTGTGTTTTTCTGTCTGACCTCCCAGTGTTGTAACACTTTGAATCAGAGGGAGCTCTTTCTCGCTGTAGGATGTTATGACTAGCACCGCCTGCAATGCGAACTCCTGTTTCAAAACCTGGAACCTCACTTTCCCCCACGCACCTTAACTCCCACATGCAAGCGTATACACACACGTATACATCATCTGCAGGCCTATTTCATGTTTTCTGATACTATGATGGATGCCTGGAGAGCAGACCATCTGCGTTTCACAGCCTGAGACCACCAGTGTAGTAACTCTGAAAACTGCAGTGGGAAATGAGAGAGAAAAGGTTTATACCAGATTCTGCTGGGATTTCAATGGAATGCAGGGGAGGTAAACTTTTTCTCTCCTGGAATAATTTTAAATTAGTTTAAGTTATTACTTTGCTTTTCTGCACAAGCCACCATGGAACCCCAAGTTTGATCATTCAATTGGAAGCCCTTTGCTTTTAACCCAGCTGTAGTGGTCTGCATGTTGGCCCAGATGATTTAGTCATTTAGTGAAGACTGAGAGTTTCCCACACTTAAACCCACGGTTTATAATCTGAGGTTTTCTGGGTCATGTCGGATTACATCCCAAAAATGTGCTTTTTTTTTTTTTTAAACAATTTCAAATACTTTAGGGAACAGCCCAGCCAGCAAGGCCAGATGGGCCCCATATGGTTTAAAACTGGGCAGAAAATGTGGGCCCTAATTGGGTTTGTCCATCGTCTCCACCTGTGTTTACCCGATTGGCACTCAGTGGATTGACTCGCTATGCTAGCCAGCCGCCCAGTGGACAGTGGAGTTCGCTAGGTGGCTACAGTGGAGCTTGCTAGCTTGATACAGCAGAGCTCGCTAGTTCACTACAGTAGAGCTTTCTAGCATTCTACGTGTCCATTTGGAGGCTGCCTAGCGTAGCGAGCCAATCCACTCACTGCCCACTTCAGCTATTGTGGGCAATAGGTAGGGCCACCACGGAAACTGCGGACAAACCCAATCGGGGCCCACATTTTTTACCCACTTTTATACCAAATCGGTCTCACTTAGCCTTGCTGGCTGGGAGATTTCTAAAATGTATAGTTTCAAGTCAAGAAGCTCATTACTGTTCAATAGTAGGTTTGAATGCCATCAAATTTATAGGATTTACTCTCATGTTATTACTTATTCTGTCTATAAAGCTTCACATTTCAAGTTAGGAAAAATATAACATGACTTTTGATCATCCTGCATTCTACTGAAATATTTAATTTTTATTGTAAATTTTAGGTACTAATTCTTCCTATGTGCTAGCAGTTTGTCTTATTCCTTTAGATTGCCACAAAAATACTAGATACTTGAGACTCGTTCTGTACTTTTCGCCTCTTTTCTTCTTGAAGTTTTATTGTTTCATTTTAAGCCAATGGTCGTTGTTGTCATCATGACCGTTGCTGTGTATGTGTGAAAATGTTGTCATCTGACTCATGTTTTGTCACCAAAGGCACTTAATGTTCCGTAGCACATGAATAATCAAAAATATATTTAAAAAAAAATCAACCAGCTGTAACTGAAAGAATTGTTTGCTTAAAACTTTCTTACATTCACTTTGAATATATTGATTTCTTACATGAGATAGATAAAAATTTTATTTATTTTTTGCTATTTAAAGAAAGTGAGGTGAAAGTCCTCCTTTTGAAGCAGTAGACGTTGAAAATTATATTATATGTGACTAGTTGTCTACAAGTGGAGGCATTAGAATGAAGCATCGAGTGTATTTTTACATCAAAAATATGATATTTTTCCTGACATTTTCTTGTCTGTTCCTGATTCACACTTATTTGAACAAAGAAATATTTAATAAATTATATATTTTTTTAGCATAAAAAAAAACGGCACAAGAACATGTTTTAAAAAACTCTGTTTTCATGGGAGTGGTAAACATCTACTGTAGCAGTAGGCTGACTTAAAGATCAATCTAAGCTCTTGTTATGAAGATGGATAGCAAACATCCCACTCCTGGCTTCCTACTGCTGCAGCTCTGCAGACATCCAGTGACAGCAGCTGTTTTGCAAATTTTTGCCTTCATGTGAAGTTTTGACAAGCACCACCCATGAAAGAAGCATGACTTAAGTGTGTCTGATTACACTGACAGCTCTTCTGGCAGGACCACAATGCACAAATGACGTATCCTCAGTGACCCTCTGGTCACAGCGGCCAGTCTGTTTTGACAGAACAAGGTAGCTTATTTCCCTAATGTGCGCTACACAGGCGCTCTTGCTCTTGCTCTTTTCGGAGGCACTCCTACTCCATAGTGTTATGTTTGTGACTGGAGGTGTTTCTGGTACTGTTAGCGGGAGTGTTGCGGTGGCGTAACGATGACCTGTTAATACCTCACTGGGGTTCTCTGTGCTGCGGCAAGTGTTTTCCGGTTGCGGGGGCAGGTCTCGTGGAGGTTGGAGGAAGCATGGGAGTAAATTCCTTGTTGACATCAATCTTGTTTTGTGGGGGGTGGTGGGCAAGGAAGCTTGAGGGGAGGGGAGGTTACCCTGTTGATATAACACCTCAACAAAGCAAGTCTGTCTGTGTGGCAAATCTTAATGGACTGCATGCATGTGGGGCACTTGTTCTCAAAATGCCATCAGTGCTGTGGACAGGAGTAAAGGTCATTTTGGGTTTTTTGGCCATGTTTATTTGAAGATAAGGTAAAAATGAAATAAAACTGTCAAATTGTGGTCTTAAAGGTACTAGTTAAAGAAAAAAGTGTATATACTCAGCTGTTCTTATTTAAAGTTCCTTGACGACTTTTTTTTTTTTTTTTATTTAAAAAAATATTCCCAGTAGTGTTTTAATGATGATTATGAATTTTCTAACCAAAATTCCACAACCTAACTGTCTTCAAAGCCATTTCTCCTGTTGATCTGAAGCCTCTGTTTCCAAAATCTCCTCTGAGGGGGCGTGACTTTTAGAGCTGAGCTGAGCTGAGTCTGTCTGTGACAGTGTGATTGACAGAGATTTAAAAGGAGAAATACTTGGAAATGCAAAAATACAATCATTTCTTATTACATTTGTTCTCTTTCATAAGAAAAATGCCACTCATACATGTTAAAAACTCAAAAAACAGGATTTTCATTGGAGGGGGACTTTAAAGCAATAGTGACTTAGGGAAGATTTCACCTAAGGGAAGATTTTCTAAAGGATTTCTGAAAGATTTTCTTAAACATTGTGGTCCAAGTCCCACAGATTATTGGATCAGCAAACTTTACTTCCACCTCCGCCTTCCACCACCTCTCTTTTTTTGCTATAATCTCTCACATCCGCAGAAAATCTCTAGTTCATCAACTCCAATAAGTCCTCCCCTTTCGTTCTTTGTGCGAGAAAACAGAGTCTGGTACTAATTTCCATCACATCTGCCTTCACTGTTCCAAAGATGAATACGAAGTTGCTTAATCTTGATGACAAAGTTGCGTCACACTTTGCAAGCAGCAACTCTAACGCTGCACATCAGCAAAAGGATGAAATCAATTTGGTTGTACCAGGCTGGATACAGTGACAAATATTTATGTCATCACAAATAAACACACACATTTATCACGGGGTTGTTCTTATTTTGACAGACATGATTACATTCAAACTTCATGCTGGCACATTGGTATTTTTCAATAAGTTTTTTCTTAGCAGATGATTGAAGAACAAATGTTTAATTTCGTAAAATGTAGTTTAGGTTCTGTTGATTTCAGCAGATCTGAATAAAATATAATACATCAATAGTTTTTTTTGCATTGAACATTTTTCTTTTTTTTTTTTTGCTCAATAATATTTCTAACCTTATTCTTTCCTAGATCTAGTAGAGGGAGTTCAGCAATGCATTTTTTTGTAAAAATGGAAAAAGGCCCATGACTATTGGGTAAGATAGCTGTCAAAAAGGAACGTATTCATAAATTATATTTTGTATTCACAAAAAGAAATTCCTATTCATAAATACAAAGTTACGAAAAAATACGAATTTTCCTCGTTTTGAATACGACTTCTCTCTGTCTTGGATACGGATTTCTCCTGTTACCTAACTGTCAAGACTACCTCAGACAGAGAGAAGTCGTATTCAAAACGAGGAAAATTCGTATTTATGAATACGAATTTCTTTTTGTGAATATAAAATATGATTTATGAAAACCTTTCTTTTTGACAGCTATCTTACCCCATACATGACTCCCCTAAGGACACAAACATACAAATATTGTTCCACTGTGAGGGAAAAATGTAGGAATAGGAAGAAGCTGTACTGGTAGGGAAGCAATTTGGAAATTCAGCCAAACTATGATCTTGTTGCCATATTACAACAAAAAACTCTAGGAATCTTACTTTTTTATGTTTTAATCTTAATGTAATACATCTTTGAATTCAATTATGAGAAATCATCAAGTGAAAACACTTTTCCACACAGCAAGAAATACTTTATGAATGACATCTCATGATTGGACCCTCAACCAAGTGTGTCGCAATCTCCAACGTATCAAACTTCTCAGGTGTCTGATTCTGGATAATTGGACCTGATACACCTGTTTTGGTGGTGATGTTATTAAACTGTGGAGTTCCAGCTTTCTGGCAACCGCTTCAAAAGTCAGAAATCATCTCCAACTTCACTCCAACCAGAATATTTCACTGATCAACAACATGGAGTCACACTTTGAGAATTTCAGTTCTGTCCACTGTTTTTGCTCACTTTCATCCTGATGGAATGTTTTATGACTGTTTTAATATTTTCTTTCAGGTTTCCCGTTTATTGTTTCCATTTGTCTGGTACGGCTTCATTTTTCTGTCTTCTGTCCTCCTCACTCAACACTTCTTCCCTCGTTATCTCCTCCAAAATGTTTGAATTCTTGAAATGTAGTCTGATCCAGTGCTCAGTGATCCAGGACAAATGCTTCTGATCAGAGATGTTTGTTGAGGTGTCATAAAAAACCTTCAGCGTTAAAGATTTTTATTTGCTTTTAACCAATTTGGAAACTATATGTAAAACCGTAAGGAATAATCCAATAAAATATTGATTTTGATTGATTATTTTGGTTTATTTCAAGTAAAAAAAATGGAACACAGTCAAAATAAAAAAAATAATACTTTGAGATATTGCTTTTTATTTAAGAAGATAAATCGAATAAGAGCCTTTGAATTGAAATACTGAACACTTAAATTCTGATTTTATTTTAAATTTTAGAATCTACATGGATACTTTAGCTTAATGTTTTTTTTTTCAGCGTAGAATATATACTGATAATCAATATTTATCTATCGGATCATTTTTTTTCTAATTGATAGGTGTATGCCTAAGTACAGTATATGTACCTTTAGCCAAACTGTTTATCCAAAGACGAGCTATGCTAGGTCTCGGATTATTGGATCACTTTGGTGGTCATGGACATTGGAGAAATTGTAGGATTTTCTTCTTCAGGACACATGGACTTTAAAGGTTCAGTTCTGAAGATCCATCCATCCATCCATTTTGTTCTGCTCATCCATGACTGGGTCCCAGGTACAGCAGTGGCCAGACTTTCCCTCTCTGAAGTTCTTAAGTTCTTAAGTTCTTGCTTTTTCTTGTTTTTGTGAAACAAATTGTTTTTACTAATGCCAGAAATCCAGAAAGAAGGACCTAACACTGCATGATGATGACTTAGTCTTTACTCTGACAGGGTCTTTACATTGACTGTATAAGAAAGTATTTTTACAGTCAATGGGTCTTTATCATGCAACATTTAAAAATTCACTTGCTACAGTCCAATATGAGACACAACATCTTACTTCACCTTTTAGAAAAACAGGACACTGATTAATATTTTTTTTATTGTTACTAATATGATAAAAATAAAGTAACTATTGTTGTTGTTGTTTAATTAAAAAGTAAACATAAAGAGCAAATAGCCATTTTTTATGTTCATAACTTTTGACAGAGGTTTACATTACTTCCTTTCAAAATAAAAGACACCTTACCATAGGATCATCTTAATGCAGCAAATGCAGAAGTAGGTAGTTTCATGTTAAAAAAAATGTGCCCAATTTATTTTACTGTTGTTGGTGCATCTCAGCCAGAAATTCATGAATCCTAACAAAATGAGTGATCTTTTTTGGGTCATTTGGCACATGTAAAATTCTTACATCAATAGGAAATCCACCTTAAAATCCAGCACACATTTACAAATTCTGATCTCCAACTGATTTTCTCCAAAATCAGGCAAAAATGATTCTTGTAAACTACAAATCCACACCGCTTGATGGATTGTTGGAGCATTATGGGTACTGTAGTCAGGAGCCTCCCGGAATGATGCGTAATGTGCTTGATCTAGACGTGAAATACGTTTTTACTTCCAATAAATTTATAAAAGAAAGGTTTTTTGAAAAATTCTTATGAACAGAGTCGAAAATAACAAAAAATTAAATGTATATATTTAGTTTGTTTTTTTAACTCAGACCCAGTTAACATTCTTCATTATCAGTGATTGCATTGACTCCAACAGTGGGTGACAGCTATGGACGAGGCCACCTTCAGAGATTAGGAGGGTGGTCAGGTCGTGATGTGGGGAAGTAATATTTAGCCAGGCTTTTTGTCTCTATTATCTGTCCGTCTGAAATAAAGTGGGTGGAGTGGGGCGACGGGGCTGGCCCTCGCTCTCTGTTTGATCATTGATCTCCATGACCCTTTTTGAAGGGTCTTAATCTCTCCGTTGACCTCTTTTTAAAGAAAGGTTACAGGGATGTATGTTGACTGGGAACTATCAAGAGAGAGTGGATGCTGTGAGGAAACTCTGGGATGGGGTGGGGGGTGTTGCACCCCATCTGAATGGAGAAGTAGGGGTGCAATGAGAGTGACGTGCATGTGGATTCACATGAAAACATGAAAACTTGACCAAAAGCCTCTTCTCCCAACAGAATAACAGAAACTAGAAAAGTTAAAACACTTCATTTACAAAGACGTTCATCCAAAAGATGATTTTTTTTTTTTTGTATTTTGTGTAACCTCTTAACGTTGTTAACAAGTATTGAGCTAAATACTGTTCTCTGTTTTAATTCTTCAAGTCAAAACATTTTTCCCAATATTTTAAGTTTGTTTTATATTTTTTATGTATAAAAAATATAAAACAAAAAGCCTGTAGTTGTAATGTCTTTTGATCTCCTGCACTTTTTTTTTTTTTTTTAGCTTAGTTGGAATTAAAATTTATTATAGGCAATATTTGGTTACAGTTTCTCGTAAATGGTACTTTCTCATGTATTGCGATTCATAAACTTTTTGTCCCCTTGTGCACGATTTGTTTAATAATAGACAAGGCATGGTATCTGTTTTGATTCCTATGTCTTAAGGAAATTTATACCATCAAATATAAATATTAAAAAATGGTTATGTTTAAACACATTGAGTTCCATTCTCTTATTGGCATCAGTTGCTGTGGTTACATGTGCAAAATGTCTTTAATATGACCAAAGATTTGATTAAAATTGAACTGTGTGCATGGCCCTAAAAGAATTCATTTCTACTGAATGTTTTTGTAACCTTTATTTATTTTATTAATTGAGAATCTATTGTCCTTTTTTTAAAGAACTTTAGAAGTGGCACACATGCAGGACGTTGACTTTCTGTAAATGATCTGTGCTCTTTTGTTGAGGTCCTACGAGAGCTTTTAATTTGAATGAATTCACACAGTCAGGTACAAAGAAAACGAAGCCCTTTCCCTCAAATGGCCTATATCATGCTATTCTCAGCCTTTTAGACTAAACTATATCCATATGTATGATCATATAATACCTTTGGCATATTAAAGAACATTTTTTTTATAAAATATTTGTTATTTTTGCTAGCTTTTTTTCCTACCCAGAAGTAAGAGGACTTGATCTCTGAGGCTCCGCCTTCCCCTCCTTGTGGGTGCCGCCCATTTCATGATGTCAACCCAGAGCCAGCCTCAGCAGCGAGCTGTTGTCATTTCTGCAGATTAGATGCAAGAGGGACCACGTCTTCTGAGAGTCGATGCTAAAGTGAAACCAATTTACCGATTACCACCAGCTCTGAGAAGTAAATGGGTTTTTGTGTTATCCTGGGGGCGGAGCTTGCAGTACAGGCTCTTCCTGGAACGGGCTGTTCCAACATGTTCATATTATTCTCATGGATTAGAAGGGGCTGGTGCTCATGGAGCAGGGTTTTTGGGGTAATGCTCAGAGATGCGGGAATGGAGCAAAAATACTTCATTGATGAATTAATTAATTAACATTTTAATACACTTAAAAGCTCAAATAGTTTATTTGGTTAATGCTCAAAACATTTGATAGATGGCTGATGAGTAGCAGAATGATTTAATTAAAGAATCAAAAAGAGATGAGTGGATCAGCAGCTAGCATTTATGGGACTCCCTTCCTATCTTCTTTTCTTTGGTTTTTATTCTTTCATCTCCCAACTGCCTAGTGGAATATTTAAAGTATATTTTCTATAATTTACTAGAACACTTGCTTTAGGTCTTTAATGGGCTGCTTTTCTGGTAACAATAAAAGAATCAGTCTTCAGGTCTTCATTTAATATTGTAGCAGGATCACAAATCCACTAGAAGTATCTGTTATATGTGAACAGAACTGTTATATTGGTGCTGGTAGCTCACAATGTTTTATTATTATTGACTTTAAAACAAACTCTCTATAAGCTTCAACAAAGTTTAAATATGGCTCTAAATAAACCTGTTTCTTGTGAGGAATCTTTGTGCCAGAATTTCTTTGAGGTTGACTGAAGGCATTTTTCCATAACCTTGCCACGGTGATCCCGCACACATATTTGTGCTCCTGCAGCTGCCCAAGCAGCGTTCCACTTGGCCTGCTGGTACCTGACAGCTGCCTCAGGGGTCCCACAAGGTAAGCAAGCTGTGTGGGCATCCTTCTTCAGCCTGACAGCTCCCTCCACCTCGGGTGTCCACCAAATATATCGCTTTTACTTAATATTATTGCCATTCTTTAAACTTTTGGGGAATATTTTTGCACATCTTTTGTTAAATTCTCTTGCAGCTTTTTTTTTTTTTTTTTACACATGGAGAGAATTAAACACAGGAAAAAGTAACATGCTTGATTGAACCGAAGATTGATTGCTTCAATGAAGTCTATTAATATCTTATAATGGACATTTCAAAGGATATTAACCTACTTATAACACGTCACATACGAAAGACATAAATATCAGCTCAATTATTAGTACTTTGCTCTTCGTATTTTTTACGTTTCAATAGTTTTTCTCAAGAATGGGACTATTTAATGTGACACGTTGTTATGGTATCACATACCTTGTATGAGGAATAACCAGTGGAGAAAAGTGGTAGCATCTAAAGCATAATTTCGCAGAGAAAGTTCACCTCTTACCACTTGTTTTGTCTCGATTATGAAGCAAGAATTTGTTTCAAAGAAAAAAAGTCCACAAGTAGTTTCCTTGTTTGTTTTTACTCAATTTCTTTCATTAATTAATAATAAAATTATTTATAACACTTGTTTACTCTGTATCAATCAATACAGTAAGACAGACAATGGAATATTTAAAATTAAAAGGAGCATTGCCGTTGATGGTAAAATTTGATAAAGATACTAGCAATTGAAGGACCGATTTTTTTCTACTGTCTTGTTTTGTGATTCATGTTTGTCCCAAGTTTCTGTTGTTGGTAGTTTATTGGGATTATTTTTTTTTCTTTTTGTTGTTTATCTAAAGGATAATTATAATTTTAGGACTTTTCATCTTGATTGCTAACATTTACCCATTTCATTCGTGACAGAGAAAACAAGAGTCAGTTATGTTGTCATTAGAGCGCCTTTGGTATTCAGACGAGATAATTAAGTCTCCTTTTAACTCAAGTCTTCTCCAAGATCTTAAGATACGCCGGAGTGTTGTCAGACAAGGTGTGTTGCAACACGCCCATCAACAAGCAGCTGTGCAGATGTTATTAATACATGCAAGCGCACAAGCATGGGACCGCGCTTCACATCAACACATCCTTTCACTTTAATCTCCACTTACTCAATGTTGATTGTCACACACAAATGATGTTATTATGCTGGGTAAACCACAATCAGGAACCCACAAACAGACACTGTGCCCCCCCTTCTTTACTATCTTCAGCTTAATAAGCTAACTTACAAAATCCTTAGGAAGGAAACTATAAACCGTGAATCTGAAGTGAACGTGAAACCACTGTCCTTTATGAATCCTGACGATGACTGATGGAACAGCTCGCCGCTTGCTTCGGGAGGGAATACTTGTCTCGGACGCCTTTACCTAAGATAGTGTTGCCAAGCTCGGAGAACACTGGAAAAAAGTGAAATGTCTGGGCCTCTCACCTTATCTAACAACAACAGGTAACAGAATAACTGTTAACAATCAGTTCACATTCTTTTTTAGGCAGCACTTTTCTACACTTGCTTACAGGTTAGACTAGAATCTTAAAATATAAACTGATTGATCTCATTCGCTAATAGCGTTTCCTTGCTATATCGCAGTACATCTTTTTCGCTGTTTCATGGATTTTTTTTTTTATCACAACTTTACACGCTTTTTAATTTTTTTTTATTATAAACAGCGCTCTGTGTTCTGTGTCCTGATTGGCTGTTGATCTTGTCACTCAATCTCTTCTGTGCTGTGTCTTCTATACAGAGATGTTGCACTTGCAGCTTGCCAGAGTTGCAAAATTTTTTTATCATGATCAGATCTTTGTTTTCATTTTATAACACTGGACTTATTTTTCTACAAAGCTTTAAAATTTAAGAGTTTAAAGTCCCACTCCAACCATATTTTTTGGGTAAAATAGTTCCCAGTAGTCTTTTAATTATGATCATGAAGTTTTTCGCCAAAATCAATAAGCCTTTTTTGGTGTTTACAGCGCATTTTATGCACAGTGGCAGTGGTTATTAGAAATACAATTCTTGGTTGTGAGGCTAAGCTAACATTAGCGATAATAACGCGCAATATTGGAACAATCCGTGGATCCATTGCACGCAGAGTGGAGAGGAGACTTTTCACGCCCTGTTCAGTAAATTTTAAAAAAGACTTTTATTGTAGTGGGTCTTTGAACAAGAGATGAACCTGAGAAAATGTCTGAGTGAATAAAGTGTGCAGTGAGGGGTTTTACATCCTTAAAACATCTGTAATCCTAGTTTGTGGATTTCATCTAATCGTCACCGCAATAAACGAGGGAACTGTTCTATGTTTTACTTATTAATTGTAAGAGCCGAGTATAACACAGCACTTTCAGTTCCGTTTTGTTAAGCAAAAATGATTTTTTATGTGATAACCACAAAGAAACCTCAACAACTAAGCTGAACGTGTCGTCTAGTCAGAATGTTCTTAGATACAAAAATTATGTTATTATGAGTAGGATCTGCACTCTATCCCAGATATTTTTTTTTTTTTTTTTTTTTTCCATNNCGTCATGCCACAGTGTGTCTCCAGATGTTATCCTTCTATCGTGTAGACTGTATGCTTTTTTTTTTTTGGTCTGTTAAAGCAGGGAACTCTTGCTCAGGTTGAACAGCCCCATAAAATCTCTTTATTTGCCAGTGTTTTTCATCTTTTTTAAAAGGCTTTGACATTGGAGCCTCTTGACTTAGAATTCTGGATAAAACATTAAGGGACTGGGCCCCCACAAACAAACTCCCTTCCTGACTACAACGACATAGTGGGATATATGAATGTGTCATTTCATAAAAAACCCACAAGCTTTGTGGGTCATTCCTTAAGACAAATAAAAGTATATTTTTTCTAAGTTTCACTGAAGAATTGTTGTGTTTTTGTCAGTGCAGCCCTTAAAGTTGTTTTTGTCTTTACTTATGTCTCCACTTTGCTACCAAGTTACTGTCTGCAGGGGCAACCGCGGTGGATCCCCTGGCTTGTCAGGTAACATCAGTGCAAAGCTGGTGCCATGTGACGCCTTCGGCAGCTCGCCAAAAGCTAATTGTGCTAATTGGCAATCGCCAATCCTGTAACAAGGCTTTGAGGGACAACCCACAGACACATGAAAGCGTTAAGACTTGTCTTGTGTCAAGGGCTTGTGGGTAATCAGCGCATCCACTGACCTGAAGGCCCAAGGGCAGGACCACAGTGGTGCACAGGTCTTTGTGGTGATGGTGGTGGTGGGGGGTGGCAGGGAGATAAAACCCAGCTTTGCCACAATTCGGTTTTTCCACCAATTTTTCCTGTTGTGTCTCTGAGTTAAAGCTATCTAGTTTCTGCAAATACGCTAATTATCTAGTAATGTAGGTAGAAAAGGGCCACGCCTTTGGGTGATTTCCTGACAAAATCCAAATAATTTTTAGTAAAACGTTAGACACAATTCAAATTTGTATCATTTATTCCCATTATAACCATATTAAACGTTATCCATCATTAGATGAAACCGCTAGAGAGCTTTGTGCATCAGAAGTTTGTCTTAAGCTTTGCTCTTTGGTTCACTGTGGTCTATGTTGTCTAGTCTGAGGATTTATGGATGAGACCACGAGCTAGACAAACTCTCCCAGAGGCTTTAGCAGTCACCAGGTCATTTTACTTTTGCAGCTTTAGTTGTCTGATAGCCTTAGCTTGGAGGGGAGGGTGTTGAGCCTTTTGCAATACTCAGTATTAAAACCAACAAACACAGCCCTCCATTTGTATTTTGGTAAACATCTTTTATCAGTTTTTATCAAGAATCGTCTCGGTTTTCCTTTGTAGAGGATTGATTGAAAATTGATTGATCTAATTAGTAACTGAGTCAGTTCCTGCAAAGAAAAAGACATTAGTTTAATCAAGATAATCTTATGATTTTAATTTTAGGTATAGCATTTTTAGCTATTTCAAAATTGTGCTAATTTAACCCTTTAACACCAGAGCTTTCACTCCAGTGTTGAGGTTCCTAAGTCTTCATTTGTTTACACAATTCATGAAATTCCAGTGGATATTGGAGCAGAAAAACAGCCTTGGGCTGATGTGCAACACTTAACAGTAGTGAAATGATATAAGTCAGCTGATTCTGTCGTGGAGAGAAGCAGCTTGACAACACTTTACGTTAGTAATGTCTTTCATATCGGTGAAAGTCTTGCATTACAGTGCAAAGCCGATATGAAGAGCCCGTTTTCTTCACAGCAGAAGAATAAGCCAATTCACGTTAATAGCCTTAACAAGGGCTGCCCACATTTTTTGGCATCCAAGCTACTTTTGAGATGACAAGCTCCAAAAGATCTTCCTAAAAAATATATATATTATCAAATTCTTCCAATAGTGGCTGGTCACTAATTGACGCTGGTCTCTAATAGAAACGGTGGGCTGGCTGCCAAATTTTTAAGAATAAACTGCAGGGCTAAAGCGTTGGTATTTTTATGCATTCACATATTTACTGAGTATTCCTCTAAAAACCTGCGCTCTGAGCACCCATCCCTCCCAACCCACAAAAACGAGTGAGGACAGCCCCTTCCAGGCTGAGTTTCTCCATGGAGCTAGTGGCGATTAGCTAGATGCTTTTATTTTATATGCACAATATCGTAAATCTTCCTAATGTGTCCCATCTCTTATTGATGGTGTCTCCAAAAGACGCCAGGACTAACGGGTGTTCATGGCTGTTCAGACGGCGGTTTCTAATAAACCAGCGTCCTCTTACAGGAGAGGCTGAGTGTGTGTGGTATTTGTGTTGTGCGGTGGCAGACGCCAAAGTACATTCTGGTGAGGAATCTGCATGACATTTAGGGGTGGATCCTAAACCTATCGGTGAATGGCGCAAGCAGATTGGTGATATTGAAAAGACGGCTGGAATAAAAGGAGCAACAAACTAACGTTTGTCTGGTGGAGGTACAAGGAAAACCAGTGACGATTTAGAAGAAGTGGTTTTTACATGGATAATTGAGCAAAGACGGAAAGGAGCACGTGTCACCTGGAAAATAATTCACGTGAAAACAAAGATGATTTTTGATAAGAAGATTGATGATGCTTCAAAGAATAAAGAAACATTTAAAGCGAGTGATAATCAGAACATAATACAATGTTCTCATCATTTTAATCAATCCTGAAATGTTCACCTGCCGGTATTTTGTCGATATTGTGACCAAATTTCACCACAAAATGAACCCTTCAGCCATCATTCAGTCAGTGATGGAAGAAATACCGGTCTCCAACAGTCACCTGTCTTCACGAAACACCGGGCTGGCTGCCAAATTTTTGGAATAAAAGCAGGGACTACTGTTAATAGATATTAAAAAAAAGCCTCAGAGATTGAGGCGTCTTACTTCCAGGTAGGTAGAAAAAGAGTCCACAAAACTAACTCGTATTTCATAAAAAAATCTGTTCTTTTTTGTGGCAAAGGTAAAATATTATTATTTATATATGTAACCAGTTTACTCTGAAAGGCCTAAAGATATATAGACCCTTTAAAAACAAGAAAATACAGTAAATACGCATGTTGAAATTGTGAAAACTGGAATCAATAATATTAAATTCCCCCAAAACATCCATTTCATGGCCACAATACAGACAATTACAGTCTATTTCAAGAGAGTTATCTTTTAGATTTTTAAGCTGTTCTTAGATATAATTACCATGAGCATAAACACTCTACAAAGTATCATATTAAAGTTGCTTTTTCATTTTGGCTGAGTTTTGCACAGTATATTATTTCATGTCTGACACTGGAATTGTTTGCTTTGACTTGCATATCAGTAACAAGGTTTTTTTTTTAGTCTAATAAAGTGTGAAATACAATATAAGGTTAATTGTGCTGTTTTTTTCCAACACACGTCTGCGTTTAAAAATGTCTGGAAAAACGATACTCTGTGCTTTGTGACTGAATACATGAAGGCTTCAGCGGTTATCGTGCCATTGTTATTTTACAGCCAGGTGGACTTCGCTGTGGACGGGAAGGAAGAATATTGAGGCTATCAATGACAAACATTAAGCTTTGTTTTTTTTGCATGCTGTTACGAAAGACAGAAAAATACGTCATGCCGGCTTTTGTTTGAGGGCTTTAACTGTCAGCCAGAAATCAGACGAGTTCACTGAAGTCTTGGCAATTCACTCCTCCCCAGTGCAATGTAGCTACATGAACATGTAAACTGTCTGAGTTTTGCAGACATTGCTGCAGGGCAGAGGGAATTACACTGTCACACAGAGGATATGGAGCTGCAGTGATATCCTCTTGGCACATAGTTGAAGACCATCCAGGTGGAAATTGGTGAGCTTTGCCAAGAGCGAGAAGTGTAGTGAGGTAGCTGTGTGGGCGGCGCTCATCTGCATTAGCGAGCATTGTCTTTCATGTAACCAGTCTATGACTTTACTTGTTTTAGCTGCTGAAAAGATGTTCAGTCGTTTAGAGGAAGCATATTTTGTGAAGCTGGAATGCAGGTTTGCGACATCTTCCACACCTATTCTTTTCTGAGTTTGAAAAGACTATTATTACATCTGAATAACTGTAGAAATAAACAGATTTTTACTCCTATATTCCCATTAGCTCAGGGGTGTCAAACTTAATCGCACAGGGGGCCAAAATCCAAAACACACTGTAGGTCGCAGACCGAACAGGATAAACAATTATTGAACACTACATTTTTAAAACTTAAAAAAGTAACTTTTTAACATTACTATGAAAAAAAGGCAGGAATATTATTACAGAATAAATCAACTTAAACCTTAAATAACTTTCAATATTTTGCTCTCCATAAAAAATCTTTTTTGTAAAAATTATACAAGTTAGAAATAAGCGCAAAATAACATCAGGCCATAAATAATAATAAATAAAATGATCTGGAGGGCCGGATAGAATTACCTGGAGGGCCGGATCCGGCCCCCGGGCCTTGACTTTGTCACATGCATTACCCTTAAACATCAATCTGATGTGGTTTGGGGCTGAAAACATTATTGTGTTGCAAAAAAAAAAGTCTAAAGATAAAAAAGGAGGTTGATGACTTTATACCAGAAAACACACAAGTATGTACACACCACCAATAGGATTAACTGATAGGTTCCTTTTTCCTGCATCTCTAGTTGCCATAACATTTTTTAAATATATATTTAAGTCATTTGCACATCTCATTGTACTGGCCTTGTGGCATGCTGGGGTGGACAGTGTTTTTTATTGTACCGTAGTTCGATTTGTCTCCTAATAGCAGCAGATGACAGATAACTCCCCCGGCCGTCTGTGCTGCTTCTGACGGCCCTCCACAACTTCCCGTGATCCGAAATACCTTTGCCAGTTTTTTTCAGAGCACAGCAACAGGAAAAAAATGTTCTTGCATACCCCTCAAAGATCGAGTAATTATGTTTTATTTTTATACCAAAAAGTTACTCATTTAATTATTACTAAACAATTTTTATACAGAAACAAAACAAGATTTTACAGTTAATTTTAAAGTAAAAAGGTTTAAAAAAAAAGTGAAATTGAAGTTTAAAAGTTTGTTTTATATCAGATAAATAACTCTGAAATTCTTGTTAATAGTAAAGTATGAAGCCCAATGAGGCAATTGTTTTTGTGATATTTTGCTATATAAGTAAAATTGAATTGAGTTGAATTAAAGGATCCTAATAGTGCGCAGATCTATTCTCTTCTGTTATGAAGAAGAATTTATTATTACGGACTCAAATAACAAGACTATAAAAAACAAACAGTAATTTATACATAAAAGGTACAATATTTATACATATAAAAATACTAAGAACAATGGACAAAAGAATCTAAGTAAAAACACATATTACAAACTTAAAAACTGGGACAAGGATTATAGTTTTCAAAGTTACAACAAATTATTTCTATATGTAAGGCTTCAAGTACTTTGATTTAACTTCCTTGTTTTAATTTTTTTTTTTTTTTTTTAGTGTTTGGCGAGCTCGCATGACCAGCTTCTTTTAAAGAAAGGGAAATAACTCCTAGAATTTTTGATCTGCACCTGTATAGTTTGCTTTTTTGTATGCTTTAAATTTGAATTCAAACAAAACATCTAAACTGCTTTCTCTTTCATAAATTGCACTTTTTCTGAAAAAGAACATACATCCATACGTGAACATCCATGCTACAAGCTCTAATAGACAACTGCAAAATAAATAATTGACTGTTCATATTCAGGGAAATGATGAATACTTGTACTTTAAAACCCTATGAAGGATGGATCTCTCATTTATAAAGGAAATTGATATTTCTTTAACAGTTACTACAGTATTTGACTTTTTCTATTTCAAAACAACATTCTTCAGTGTAAACATAGATAAAAAGCCAATAAAAACCCTTCATTGTGCATTGTCCATGCATGTAATTTCGTGTAATTTCAACTAATCGTGGGCTGCCACGATTAGTTGACTAATCAATGACTAATCGACTGTTAAAATAGCCGACGACTAATTTCATAATCGATTATTCATTACTTTATATTATATGGAGTCAGAGTGTAGTAAAGTTGAACAAAGTTGTGAGCGTTCAGCACCAAAAAATGCACTTTTTAAAATTTCACTCATTGAGACCAAAACTTTATCTCAAATCAGCTTTCAAACCAATGAAAGCTGATTTGCTATTGCAACAGCCAACGGGATAAGCCAAAAAGGTGAACAACATTTGTACTTCGTCTGTGATTTTAAGGTGGTTCATTTGTGATACATCTGAGAAAAAATTCATGCAGACCACAACTTTTTCACTTTTTCCACATAAATTCATGTATGACCAATTTTTATCTGTGCAATACGCTCACATTGTATATAGTGGCTGTGTGACACGGCCTTTACCTTAAAACGACACTAATAACTTATATAACTTGAAACATTTCAACCATTCTTGTACAGAGCAGTTATTTGCATATATAATGAATGAAGCTTAGATGCTGGACTTCCATCAAACTTTGATTTTTCAGACTGTT
>NC_050520.1:6590251-6625001 GCF_002922805.2 Oryzias melastigma
AAGAAAAAGTAATGAATTATCTCCAATGGTCCACTGCTCATTGGAGACAAATAGGCCATGGACTAGATGTGAATGCCTCATTGCCCAGCACTCCTCAATCACCTTTGTGCGACACGACTGGGTGTGTGTATGTAAACACTGCATAGGGTCTTAGCACTTCTCTTAAGACTCTTGAACGACTTAAGATGTTACTCTGAAAGATCCCGTTGTTATCGCTACTTCAGAAAACCAGCGCTGAGGAGTTCAGTCGATTTATAAACACCAACTTGGAGTTTAAGCGTGAATTCTAATATTCAAACCTATTTTGCTATAATGTTTCATTTAAAAATGGTTAGTTTTATTCAACATCTCCTACATAAAATTTTGAATAGCAATTTTTTATTGATTTTTGGATGAAGAAACAGGCCCAGCCTTACAAATTCCACCACTGTAGTGGATTATCTTTCATTGTAACAAACAGGACGACAAACGGAGTAGGCATGGGAGGGCTTACGTGGCTGAGCAGAGAGAATGAAGAACGAGGAGTAATCTACTCTGTCTGGTACATTACCCATGAATGAGGCCTGAGCACACCAGGGAACCCATAGAATGCCGAAAGCACACAGAGCACACCCTGGCCTTAGGGCGCAAATAGAAGATTTGGCCAGTAACGAATGTTGTAGTAATTAAACTCAACACTCTTTGGGCTTATATGCTTCATGACGCATACTCCAAAAATGTGCGACTGTTGAGACAAGTTTTAATACTTCCTGAGTTCATTTTTCAAATGTTTCATATGAAATACAATTTAAATTTATAGCATAGGAACAGATTACCTAAAAAAACATTCGTCTAGAGGAGGCAGGAATGATTTTTTAGCTGGCATGCTGCAGAAATGAAGCCGTGTTCCTATCGACATTAATGGGTATACATGTTGTAAACAACTTGTCATTTGATCTCCACGGTCCACCTCCATTCATTTTTAGAACCAAGTGGCCCCTTTGATGGGGATGTCCTGCCTGGCATGTCCAGACTTGTCGTGCAACCCCCTTTTCTAAGCCCCCCAACACCTCAAATCCAGCTCCTGTGAACCATGGACATGTTTCTAAAAGCGTGTGCTCACCGCTCTTGTAAACTCGGAAGGGTTAGACTTATTCTTGTCATCAGTTACCATGGTGGACGTTTTATTATAGCGATGCGCTTGTTCTGATTCTGTTGACATGATGTCATGAACACAACCCCAAAGGGACATGTTTATGTGTTTGGTCTACAGTCATCCAGGGCACCAGCATGTAATGAAAGATCTGGAAATACATGTGCATTATGAAATGCAATGCATCTTAATGGCACAAACGCTTCTGCAAACTCAAGCAGTGTTGCTGTCCAAAAAAAAGCATAAACGGTGTTATTAATTACTAAAAATGATGCTGCAACTAAAACATTTTTAAACAGTTCAATTATTCTGAAGGAGGAAGTTCTTACCGTTCCGCTCTAACCATCTTTTGATCGATTTTTTTTAAGCACTCCAAGTCGTATTTTATTATCTATGCAGTTAGAACATAGTTTCGTAAGAAATCCCCCGCCCCTACTTCCCATCACCCATCTGTTTACATGCTCTTCAACTAGCTTACAGCCCCTTGAACCCCCAACCTAACATCACAAAAAATCTTGAGCAATATCGGAGCTTTCCAGCTGCACAGTTTTGAGCCAAAAAGCAGCTCAGATTAGAAAAATCAAGATGTTCATGGATCTATTCGTCTGTAACTGGATGCATTAGAGCAGGAAGCTTTTGGCTTGCTGTCGTAGCTTTTGCACCACACCTACAAGCCTGCTTGAGGTTTAGAACAATGTGATGGAAGAAATGCATAGAAATTCAATTTTAAGCTGAAATTTTGAGCCTCTATTATCAGAAAAATACTAAAAACAGCTTTTTTATTGGGGTGTCTTTAAGGTTTATGTATTACGGGATTTCAAATTGCATGTGCATTGTGCTGCTCCTTCAAAAACAAATTAACAGGGGAAATGACACAAAAAAATAAACTTGCATTTTTTTTTCTTTTAACACATTAGCAACAAAAGGGAGAAATCCTATTAGGATGCTGCAGAGCCAAACATGGTATTGGTTTACAGGTGAGCACGTTAACATTGTCACAATCGCTCAGCAGGCTGTAAAACTTTGCCAGGAAGGGATTATGTTGCACATCGGAGGTTGATGTGTTTCGGGAGAGCGAACTTTGGAGCGCTTCATAGGATTTGATCTGCCTTCCACATTCACCCAGACATTTTTGGATATTTTGTTCTGCAGTGCAATACAACCACAACACACACATTCGCTGCAGACAGTATTGTGTGGGACTTGGCAGACACCCCCTGAAGCGCCTTTTGAAAAAGGTTACCTTGTTTGCCCCTTGAGCTATTTTCGCTCTGCCTCTCTGTCTGGACTCGCTAGGCTGTGAAAATACTCCTCACGAATCTTACCTCCTCCTGTCTCCCTCCCCTCCCATTTCTGGCAGGACATCACATGTGCCAGGTATCCAGAGTGTGAAGAAGAAATTTGTTGTTTATTTAATAATAAGTATTTCAACTATTTACTGATAGTTAGGCCTAATAGAGCTGGTGGTTGTGGGACCGTTGAGTCCCGAGGGCTCACGCTTGATCTTGTATTCAAATCTATTTGCATACAAGTTGACTCGTTTCCCTTTTAGGAACAGTTCTTAAACTAAGCTGAAATGAAACATTTTGTCTTTCAAAATTAAAAAAATAAGCCTCAAACTGCAGTATGTTTTGCAGGTACTTTGTCACATGGCTATTAGTGTAATTGATTGGGGAGATTTTTGTTGTATTTTGGATGACGGGTCACACTCAACCCTTTAAAGATATGTAAACTTTAAAAAAAATGCTGCATCTACACGGGTGTTTGAATGATGAGGAGCAAGTCAAGGAAGACTTTTCAGTTTTTCTGGTTTAAAAATCACAGTCATTGCAAGTGTTGCGTTCTAAAAATAACAACCGAAAAAATCTGCAAAGGGATCATCTATATTTTTACAATTATTATAGATGTTTAAAGACTGTTCAACACCTCACTACACACTGCTTGCTCTTTTTTAAAACAGACAATACATTTTTTGCGAAATATCTGCCAACAATTACTTATGTGAATTTGGCAACCTGACATGGCAGATTGACTAAAATGGCCTACAGCCAATGGGGATACAGAACACATTCACTGTATAAAAAAAATAAATAAATAAAAAATAAAAAAAAGCATGTAAAATTGCACAAAAATCTTCAAAGCAGCGTGACTGTGATAACGTTAATGCTGATGTGCTTCTGTATTACATCCTGCTGTTTATACCTGGCGTTTGCTTTCATCTGCTTTATATTTTGTCGGAGAACTTGAAGGAAAATGAGAAGAAGAGCGCGTTCCTCACGTCTCACGCAGGTTGTTGTTCAATCAGGCGTCAAACGGGGTGACTGTAATTATTGCTAATTTGCGAATGTGTAGGTGCAAACACTGAGCCCCTCCCGTCAGTGAAACGTTGCATCATAACCTGAGAGAGCTGTGAGCCGGTGGTAGGTAGTGTGGTTTGCTTTTAGAAAGATGAAAGCACTTTGTCAGTTTTTTATTTTTATTTACTTACCCTGTCCAGAAGCCGAGCAAACGCATACAAGCTGATGGCCTCTTGTGTTAGAAAGATTATTAATCTTTGGACACTCCTGGAGTACATTTTTACAAACCCTATTTGTATTCGAAACAATTTATTTATATCAGGTAATATTGGAGCGAGTGGGAAGATTGTCTTTTGATCTGTTGTAAAAGCGATTTAATCATAATTACGCCGTTTTAAAAAGAGTAAAATTTAAAAAACCTGCGTCATTTTTTTGCAAAGTACACCATGTTCATCTTTTTCTTTTTGTTTGGACCCGCCCCCTGTAACTGCTGGCCAATGACTGAAGAGATCTTTAGTCACGTGGTTTTGTTTACAAGCTTTGGTTTGGTTTGGCTTGACTGCAATCTGAATACAGACCCAAGCGCACGGTTCAGGACTCGATCCAGACAAAGTAAGTGTTCTCGGTCTTGAAAATTAGTCTGAATACACCCTTAGAAATGCTTAATTTTCTTTTTTATTTTGTCAATAATGAGAAAAATGCGACAACCTGTTAAAAATACTAAAAGTTTTCTTCTGAGTTGATCTTTAAAGTTGGAAAATCAGGATACAAAGAAAGGGAAAACGGTTTACAAGAAGTTGGAGGATGAAAAATGTAAATGACTAAATGGGATGGAGTAGAGTTACATAAGTTGCTCGAGGTTTATCTTTATTACTGTCAAATATAGATTTTTATCTAAAGGTTTTGGCCTGTCCAACAGACGATCATCCATACACATCCATATAAACACATACACAATACAAATGCACATCAGCTCATATAAACAAACACATGTCAAGCATATTTCCAAATGAGCTATTTGTGAGAGCTTTTGTTGTATTTAAATCACAACATTAAATGCAACATTGGACCCATTCCTCCAACTGTGGTACATCCAGAACTGCACTGAGAGTTCTTTGGGTTTCATTCTGGGTAGGACTTGATGCCAACCCAGCATGTTTTCAGGCTTTAGTGGATTGCTATAAAAGCTGTCTTGTGTTTGTTGGTGTTGATCTCTAAACAAGATACCGGTTCAGTTGCTCTTTTGTAAACACAATGCCGACGTCTCTTATTTTACCCTGATTATTGTCCAGGATAAAAGAAAAGCTTCCTCTTCTTGACTTTCAGAAGTGACTTCTTCACCTTTTGTTTTTTGCAGACGGGGATTTCTGCCATTCAAAATTTAGGATATTATTTCCCATTTTCTTCAATAATCCTCGCCTGTGGATAGTTGGCATCTAGTTTTTTTGTTTTTTGTTTTTTTTTACCTGTGGAAAGGAACTGCCAGCTGCTGACAAAGAAATGACAGCTTTCCAACTTGCACCATTATTGCTGAAATCTGGCATGCTTAACAAAAGCCTTGTGATAATCCCTTGTAATTGTGGACCTTTGAAAAGATAAATCTGTGTTGAGGGGCTCTCATTGTATATTTGACATGCATACCAAAATGTTAGGCACACACGTCAGCCGGTTTCACCTCTCCACAAAGTATCCTTTAGAGTCTTAAATATTTTCTGGATTGTTTGACTGTTAGAATAGTGCAGGTGATACCCCTGTAGTGTTTCTTTTCAATAGAGCCAGTCTGAATAGATTTACAGGATATAGATATAAAAAACGGATCTCCACGGAGACATGTGAAAGCCTCAGAACATCAACCAGACAATAAATTTGACAGTTAAGGTAAAAAGGCGACTTTAAAGCGGCTCTTATTACCACTTTTGGATTCACTTGGTTATTTTCTTTTGAGCTCTCTTTTACTCAAACTGTAAATTACTTCCATTCATCAAAGACTCGCTAAATCTGTAATTAGCTGATCACATTACAAACACATTTTCTTAAAGCCTTTACTTTTTGAGTTCTGCACATCTTGTACATTTACCTTTGTGTCTTTGTGCTCCTACAATATTCAACAGATTTGTCACATTCTGTAGATCAGCGGTCTCCAACCTTTTTCAGGCCACGAACCGGTTAAATTAGGTGTTATGGACCAGGATGAAGATCTAAATCTATTTTCAAAATAAAATGCTGTTTACAGGAAATTTTGTTAAAAAAAAATCCAAAATATCAGCAGATATATATTTTATACAGACATTGAATACTTAATGAAACAAAGTTGTTGATTTGTAGAAATCATTTCTGACTTGGTCATGTGACCAAGACGGATGTTGTGAACAGATATTTCCAAAATAAAACGTCCTTCAGGATTAGAAAATAAACTAAACTGAAATCATCTTGGTTAGAACATGGATTTCTTTTTTTCTGTCTGCGGCCCGGTACCAAGCGACCCACGGACTGGTATCGGTCTACGACCCGGGAGTTGGGGATCACACTTGTTGATCATTTGTTTTCCCACCACTGATTAAACTTTTTTTTTAATGTTCAATTTTCTTTGTCTGTTTTCTATCTTGGACTTTTTTTTACTGTATTTAGTGACTATAATTTTTTATTTCTTAATTGTTATTTCTTATTTCAGTTAATTGTTGTTTATGTCCATTTGAAAAATATATGTAATCTGCCTTATACCAAATACAGTGGTCTCTGTTGCTACCCAATCTGTAACAGCTACCTGATTAGTTCACACATGTGCGAATATTACTGTTTTACTTAAGTGTTTAATGTATGTTATCAAATGTAACAATAATATGCTCTTAAAATGTTTACAATAATAAAAAGTTTTTTTTAAATTTTGATAAAAAATGTGCAAAAAATGTTAATGATTAGGACTGCATGATCCAGATGCCCTTAGTTCTTCTCTTTTCGTGTCTCCAAAATATGAGAATACAAGAATGATCAAACAGAATGACTTCAAACCGTGTGGCATCGTTAAAACTCTTATTATATAGACTGACACCAATCTATGATTATGAAGTGTTGGTGGTTTCTGCCACTTCAATATATTCTGGTGAAGCTCCCTGCTGTTGAGAAAAAAAAGTGTGATTATAAAAGAGTTCAATGACAGTCTTAAAGGAGGTAGAACTGTCAGGAAATGCTACCAGTAGCTGACTTTTTAATTTTATTTATTTATTTATTTATTTTACATATTTTTCTATCTTAATGATCTAATAAAGAGTTATAAGGTTTACAATTATGGAACAACAAATGTGCAAAAAATAAACAAATTTAGGGGGAAAATATAGATTATGTTGCTAAACTGTCACAGTGTTGGGGACAAAGAGGAAGTGATGTAACGTTCACAGAAGTGGGAACCAATTGGGCAGCCATTACAGATTGGGTAGAAACAGCTCCTCACTAGAACAAAGTTCACTCCTTCCTGTTTCTCTTGTTTTTTCTTCCATCACTAACAGATTTTTATTTTATTGTATAAATCCTGTTTCTATGAAGGTTTCAACTTTGAGAGTTTAAACAAGAAAGAAAAGTGTGAAAATGTTTGTGTCTGTCTGAGAAAAGTGTATCGACTGCGTGGGAGGAGTTTTACAGCCGTATAATGATTGTATAAAATAAATAACGAAGAATAATTTGCTGATTTCACCTGGTTATTTTTAGAATGAAACGAGGACCACCGTTGAGTATTTTCCTAAAGCTTTTCGAAGGACTTTTTTTCCATCTTAAAGAGTCTAATAGTAAAAATCCGGGTGCTTTTATGGGCTTTTCATGCTATTTGAAAACAATTACACAAATATGTCTCAAGTGTTTGAATTACCGGAATGCTTACACCTGGATTGTTTTTCTTTTGCCATCTGTTGGCCTCATGCAGTTTGACACCTGTGCTTTTAGCATATTTCTGACAGTGATGACAGAATCTTGACACTGTTCCCTTCAACACATTTGTTTCTGTTTCTGTAACCCAAACGTAGCCAAGCGTGTCGATAAAAGTTAATTACAGCCAGGTGTTGCTGCACCACTCCTGGAGAAAACAGCCAGCTGCATATCTGATTAATGAAACGAAAGCCTGCGCGCAGCCATGTTTAAAAGCACGCCGTGTCTTGGTTATTATTAGTCCTGTTTATTCAGATATGTTTATGTTTTAAATTTCTGTCCTGGTTCTAGGTCAGGGAAACCCCACAGTTTCTTAGAAACTCTGACATAGAAAAACAGCTGTGTATACTACATGTTAGTGGTGTGATTACTCATGGCCGTGGTAATGTGCCGGACTACAGTAAACTGAAATTCTAACATCCCATGATTGCCGTTGTACTCACTTCACCTTGGTTCTTGCATTACATGAACAGCAAACTTTTTTTTTTGTTTCCACATGTGCAAACGCTTCCACACGTCCCTCCTTGTTGGTATGTCAAAACACATGTAGTCTTGTTTACAGGTTTTTGTACTAAAACCTTGTTACACTGAAATACATTTAGTCACAACAGTTGTTTTTAGTAGGAAAAAGACTGATTTAGCGATAAATCGCGATACCTCATTTGGCAATACATGTATCGATTTAAAATGCAGACATGGCGATATTTAATTTATTATTTATGGGGGTCTGCTACATATTTTATTGTGTAAACAGACAAAATTGATAAATCTCTTTAAATATTTCCTAATTTACCAAAAGAAAAGCCCCATGAATGTGCTGGAGTTAACCACTTGTAGATGAAATACAGTTGCAGTGCTTGATGTTGAGATCATCAAATAAAATACATTTATCAATTTACTACAATGAATTAAAATTCAGGTATAGTTTCTTCTAAGTCATACTCTTTAAAAAAAGTAGTGAAAAAGTCTTCATATATCGTGATATTTATCGTTTCGTGAGTCAGGTATCACAATACGTATCGTATCGCCAGACTTGCCAAAACACACCTGTAGTTTTTTTCATTACTATGGAATGATACAATTTTTATGTCAGTTTGAAAAGTATTTCCAAAATATGTATAGCCTTAAACAATTGTAAAATAGTTGATAAAATCAGATGCAGAGTACACGCAATTGAAATGGATTGAATTAAAGCATCACGGCACAGACCAAACGCAAACAAGAAGCTCCAGTTTTGATCATAAAATGGGAATATATTAACAAAATGAGAAATGGGCCTTAATTTTTGATATGCACAGCTTTAAAAAGGTAAAAAAAAGTCTGAAATTTAACTTAAAGAAACTTGTTGGAACCCTGTGAGGAGTTAATATGATCTCAGATCATACCGACATTGCAGTTGTCGCTTTCAACAGCAAAATAACACATTGAACTACCGTAACTGAAGGTAATTCCGATGGATTCTGACGTGCAGAAAAGCAGCTTTGCTCTGATATGCATGATGGCACAAAGTCACTTTTCTCCAAAAACTTTTATTGTGTAAGCAGTTGAAGAGTTATGGTATTTCAAAGCACTTTAAAGTGTTAAAGTAGATGTTTTTAATTATGTTTAACAAAATTGATGTTTAAAGGTTGTTAGATCAGTAGGTTGTATTTCTGTAAAGCTACATATCTTTTTCCCCGTTACTAAAACGTGGCAGATATTCAGATGGCTACATAAATATTAAAGCACTTTCTTCACTTTTTTGGGGAGAAACGGGTAAAGAGGAAATAAATCCAACCTTATATGGTTGAAAGACCTCACACTGAATCAATCTGGTTAGTCTTTCTAATCTAAACAAGTAATTTGTCAAAATTCATAAAAATATGTTGTCAGAGAAATACTTTTACTCTTAAATCATGTTTCAAATCAACTGAATAAGAATATTAAATGTGTTCATGTAAAGTTCCTACATAGACAAGCTTCTTCAAGCATATTTTTCCTTATCAAGTTCTTTATCTCTGCAAAGAAATCCCTACAATTTCATTGATTTTTCACATTATTTAGTCATTTAGTGGCAGTCATTCACCATTGAAGGAAGTGTTGTGATAACTTTTGATCAAACTGTGTTGGTAAACGTCCAAGACGGAAGTGGCTAGTCAACCACTGTCCTCTGTCTCATTTTGCACATGGTGAACTTGCAGGTTTTGGCACACATTGGGTGGTGGCTGTGCTCAGTGACTCATGTGGCGCCCAGTGTCTGAAACTTTCGTCAAACGTCTGGCACATGGTGTGTGTGTCATTGTGGCCTGTGACGCTGGTGGCTCTGAATTATCCGGGGGGGGCTTCTGATTGGCTGAGCGGAAGATGAGGCACAGGTAAGGGCCAATCAACGAACCTGGTAAAAGAGGCGACGCAGCGTGAGCAACTTTCTTACCAAATGTCTCTAAGAAACTTGTTAAGATCGCCCTTACGATACCTTGCACTTGCGTCATTCCTGGGTGGAAATGTCTAATTCTGCCAGCTCATTTAGGACAATCTTCAGAATGAAAGTTGAATATCATTCACAAATACATGCGCGGTTTGCCTATTCTGTTTGTGGAGCTTTTACATTTTCTTTGGTGAATACAGTTGAATTTTTACTACATTTTAGATTGAATATTGAATTAAACTGATGGAGTTCATGGTGTAGTTTACAAAAAAGATAATTTAAGGTTATTAAAAAGCTACAGACGGATGCTAAAAACAGTTTAATTTAATTTAGAGAGAAATAAATGTCCATCTTCCACCAACATCGATTGTGACGGCGGTGTTAGTTTTCTAAAAAGAAAACTTTGGTCAAATCAGAAGTGCGTGGTGCCTGTGTCATGTTGAACTCGGTGACTCTTTTTTTTGTCATCTCTCCACTTGTTCCCATTTTGGTCTTTCGGAAAAGCCGCGTCCGGCTACTTTAAAAGGCCAGGTCAACGTCGCGTCGACTCAGTTAATCTGTAAACACTGATGCTCGTGACAAAAGTGATGCGGTGCCTGACGCTGCACAGCATGTCAGTGTTGCGTTGGCTTGCCCTTTGTTTTTTTTCACATACTTCATCACTGGAATAAGCCGTGGTCAGAGCTTAATCACCACAAGGGCAGTCTGTGAGATATATGACCTGTCTCAGTCTTTTCATCCAGATTTATCTGTGCAGGAAAGTTGTTATTTTGAATAAAAAAAGTAAAAGTTTCCTCTGCAGATTAATATTTCAGAAAAAGCCCTTCCTTGTTGCCAGTTTTTATGAGATCATTGTGCAGCGTCAAACACTTTTGCCGCAGTCGTACTTTTAGGACTCCACTAATCACTCCGTAAAAGCTTTTTTTTGCCAAACAATTTTTTCGTTTCTCAATCTGCAGAAAGCTCCTCCGAGGTGTTTTTATTCATGTAACCTGTCGGGAGCAGAAAAGGAAGCCCCCCCATTATCAAAAATGATGTGCAGCTGGCTTGTTGCCTTTGTGTTAATCTCACACTCAATCTGGAAAACACTCGACGACGATGATGAGTGTCGCTATACAATCGTTTGGCTTCACTTAGATCACATTTCCTCACTGTGTGCTGAGTGAGCAGATGATACTGATGGTGGTACCGAGCGTGAAGACGAGGATGAACAGCAGGAAAGCAGACAGAGGGAGGGGGGGGGGCTACGCGGCTCACTGACCTTGACAATGGAGCCACAGTCAGTGACTCTGATAGCTCTCTCCGATAGCGCCTCTTACTCTCCCTCTGTCTGTTTCTCTTTTTCACTCTCTCGCCCTCTCTCTCTCTCCCTGCGAGCGCATCAAACCCGATGGCGATGGCAGCCAAAATGCATCACCACCACCACCGCCGCCACCACCTCTCTGCTGCAGAGCACCCCCCTCTTACCTCACGTCTGCTCTTTTTCCAGACAAGCGGGTTTAAAAAGTCAACTGCGTATTGAGCCGTCTAGACTGAAGCTGGTCAGCCACCGACCCTCCCCGCCCCCAATTCCCCTCTCCAACCCCAGACTTGCGAGTTGCTGGCTACAGTGGAAAAAAAAAAAATGGACGAGGAGCAGGTGCCCTCGCCGAGCTGAGTTCATCATTTTATCGGCAAGCGCGGATTGCTTTGTGCCCGCATCATGCAAACGGTCTGAGAGCTCATCGAAGAAAACATTTGATAATTCATTTATCTAAGTAAATAATGTTTTTATCAATAGAAATCCGAGTTTTATTGACTGAATTCAAAAAGATTTTCTTTTTCTAAACGGGGTCACTCTCCCCCCCGATATATTTGTGCAGTTCCAGTTTGAACTCTGCTGACTGTTGCTCTTTTGATGTTTAGTTTTATGACTAATAATTAACTTCCTGTTTTGGAAGCCAGCAGCAACAAGCTAATTTCCTTGACACCAGCTTTATATTTGTTGTGCCTCCAGTTTTTTTCACAGGGCTAAACAAAGTTTTTGTTTAACAAAAAAAAACAAAAAAAAGAACTGACGTTATGCTTTTGTAGCACCTAAATCATAAAAAAAAGGTTTCCTGGGCGGTAAGTTTTCAGACGAAAGTTTAAAACAGGCTCTAAACGAAGGCTCTTATCTGACACAGACATGTTTGCAGTCATTTCAGCGCAGCAGCAGAACATCCGGCGCAGTCTGAGTGTTTCTTTTGCCTCCTGTCAGTTAAAGAGGTGCACTGTATGGCACCCTGAAGTGTGACATTCCATGTAAAGCAGCGCGTGATGGTTTTTTAAGAGGTGTCTCCAGCCAGCCAGTGGCGCTGCCATGTGCAGTTAGATGACTCTTTCCTCTGTTAAAATGCAGCGTTGACAGCTTCATTTTCCAACAGAGCACTTGACTCTTACTATAAAACTGTTTGTAAAATGACAGTTAATCGTTTAGCCAGCGCTTAAAAAAAGAAATAAAAGTTGGGTTTGAACTGTTATCGGCTTCAGATGGTTTTAGTTTTTGTTCTGATTTTACATGCATCCACTCTGTTAGCCTTGAGTTTTTGTTTTAGAAATTTTTGTAATTTTAGAAATAGACCAAAAATACATTTTTGTATTGAATTGTTAACATTTGCAAACAATTTCCAATGGTTCAAGATAATTTATCATAGAGAACTAACTAACTTAGTCGTTTTTTTGGGACTTTATTTTTGAAAGAATCTCTTGGTTAGCACTGAAAACTCCTGTTTAATAAGTCAAATATGTAAAGTGTGATCAAATGTGATAAGCAACAAATGCTAATCTATTGCAATTGTTTAAGTTTTGATTTTTATCCAGGAGATTGTGTCAATTTTCTGTAACACAAAAAACTACAGAGCATTTTAATGCCCACTAAATTTGTGGAAAGAAATTGCTCAAACTTTGCCGATGAAAACAAAACCTCATCTTTTGCCCTTGAATTTCCCTCAAACCAGGAAGTATCAAGAGCTGCAGTTCCACCAAAGACCTCTGGATGCAGGTTGGAGTTGGTAGCTCTTCTGATTGAAACTGTAAAAAGTCAAAATTTACACCAAAAATAAACATAATTAAAGTCTAGTTTCATAGATCCATTCTGTGTACATTAACAGTTACAGTCAGTTTATAAGTTTTGATTTTATTTAAGTACAAATGTGCAGATTTAGGGGCATTTTTATTACAGCCATAGGGGTGGAGCATTGACTGAGTATGAGAGTGAGTGTAATGTCACCCATAGAAAAGGGCTTAGTTGGCACTCCAACCAAATAAAGTCAATTCCGTCACCATTTTTGCGCATTACGAACAACGCCATATTGGAGGCAGACGGCGCCAGTAAGTAATTGGTCCGAATCAGTTTAAGTCATTGTTTTTATGGCAACCAATCCAGAGTGAGCTTGCCGGAAGGCCACACCCCTAATGATTGAAAGCATGCCAAATAAAATCTGCTTCAAATATTTGATGCAAGACCACACACTTTCAGTGAAACATCTGATTGACCAGTTTAAAACTTCAATAACTTGCAAAAATATTAATATATCATAAACAAGGAGCAATAATTGTTATTTTGATAAATATAATGACTGAGTTGACTGAGTCATAGCTGTTTATTTCTCAAAAGAAGTCTATAGGAGTTTGGCATCTTGGAACCAGTAGGTACTTCCTGTTTGGAACACAAAAGGGGGGAGGGGTCACCCAGTCTTGTTCTTATATCCAAACACTGAGGTAAACCAATAGGATGGCTGAATTTAAGTTATCACTTTATTGGTCCTGGATAAGCGGAAGAAGATGGATGGATGGATGAACTTTGCTGTTTTAGGAAAGTTGTGTAAATGTGTAAAGTAAACTCCGGTCCACATGTCAGTTTATCTCAGATTTTTGTCATTTCGAACAGTAGAGATCGTCTCTCCAGTTAGACATCTCTTATATCCACACTTGATTTGGACCCCCTCCGCCTCACTTTTTGACGTTTTGGGTATCCCCCAACTCTTCGTTTTCTGAGATGCTGGCTGTTTCAATTAAATCATAGGTTCTTAACCCTTGGGACGCTGTACTGGACACGGAACTGGTACTGGTCCTGTCCTTGTCCTGGTACGTCCCAAGGGTTGGGGACCCCTAATTAGCGCCTTTGGCAAGGTATCTAGCAGCCCTGGGACCGGGCCCGAAAGATGGGGACTCCTGATTTAATGGGAACAGCCAACAAGTCAAAACTGGGAAGTTAGGGATATCCAAAAAGTGATGCGGAGAGGTCCCGGGCCATATATGAGGAGTTGGATGAAAGCGTCTTGTATTTTTGCGCGTTTGCCACTGTTAATTCAGGAGTGGGCAGCGGGGAGCTTTGTAGGATCTACATCCCATAGAGATCTTGTTGAAAAATCCGCCAACCCGTAATCGTCTTGCTGCACACAAACACGTTCATGAGGCGTGCTTGTCTGAGTTTAAACCAGCTCTTTCTGTCAGAAGTCGTCTCAGAAGTATGCGCATTCCTCCCCTCTTGGGAGGTGAGGGTTAGACAATCGGTCACAATGCATACGGATTACTCTCTGGAGAATTTGTGCTGGACCTTTGAAGGGCAAAATGTGAGTTTACTTAAAAGCTTCTTGTTTCTTTGATGGTATATCACTCTTACATCTTTGTCTATCCTGACAGTCCAGTCTTCCCGCCCACCTTCATCTCTGCTTTCTTTCCTTCTCCCCACCCATACGGCCTTTCTCATCCTGTCATTCCTGGGACGGTGGTCTGTCCCTCAGGGAGGTTAAGGGGCACTCTGGGTGAGAGGGCAGTCGACAGGTTATGTAGGCACTGTGCTCTCCTTTTCCCATAGCTTGCCCCAAATGCTGCTGAACCCTGACCCCAGCGGGTCTTCGCTCTCAAAATCAGCGTGGAACGCAATTCAGGCAGCCAGACCCTATTCAGGACTGGACTTTCCACTGGAGGAGAAAGGAACTCCCCAGTCCCAATTGTGGTCAGTAGCCCTCCCTTTGTTTACTGGTCAAGCAGGGTCGGACGACTGGCTGCCACTAGTTAGAACAAGACTTCCGAAAAGCCTATTCAGCATGTGATTTGACCCCCAGGTTCCAGTGCTGACTCACACGGATCAAACGCTGTGAATCTCTGGGGGTTCTCCTCCATTGAGGTTTTCATCCATTGAAACGTACCCCTTTCACAACTCAAAATGACAGATTTCTCTTTTTCCTGAGAGTTTGATGGCACAGCAGTGTTTCACAAATGTAGGAATTGTACAAGACGTTCAACTGGAGCGTGGAAAAGTTTGTTCTTTACTTTTTTTTTTGAATAATTACTTAGCTATGAATACTGGACGGGTACTTAATCCAAAGAGGATGGAGGACAGCTTTCATCTATACAGCTGCAGGAAGACCGTTTATGTGGCTTGGATTGTATTTTGTTTTGGATTGGTCCACAGCATGCATTCATTTTTTATATTTTGAGTTTTTTTAAATCTATTTTTGGTTTTGATTATGGTAAAGGAAATAAAGTTTCCAACCAAAGGAAGTGCTTTTGAATGGGTCTAAAACTACTCTTTATACTCAGGGATTAAAAAAACATTTACATTTTTGTTGATTTGAATTTTATTAAGCTTCAAACCATAATTAAGAATTATTTTTATGTAAAGAAATTTGCGTTTTGGAAAATGTCATGGTTGCTTTAATCCTTTTGAACACAAGGAAACTCACGTTAAATCCCAAATACTTCTCAACTTTTATTTTTAAAAAAGTTGAGTTAAAGTATGTCGCCATGTTAACCAACGGAGGCCAATCTGCTTGGTCAAGACAGCGTGTCTTATTGACTAAGTAGACAATCATGGCTGTCCACATACAAACAACAAAGCATTTCTGGAGTCTGCTTCAGCAGGATACCTGTCAGAGGCTCCTAAAAATGTCATCACTGATGAGATTGAAGATTTCCATTTAAAGAAAGTGCCCCTGAATTTAGATGACCTCTAAATGAAATGTGGGGAGGGTTAATGTGACCCAGTGTTTCACTTGACCACCATGCTGTCACCATGAGTGCCGCTTTAATCCTGGAAATGCACAAGCCGTGTTTGACTTTAGATCGTGGTCGCTGCCCTCAATGGGAAGCCAAAACAACCGACCGGTTGTGTTGAGTAAAAACATCCGACTGAAAAAACAACATTAAAAAGTGTAAATAAGTGTCTTTTTTTGCTATAAAAAGGATATTATGTAAATACTTTGTAAACTTTATGGGTTCATTGATGCCCAGTGTGTGGATTCGTAAACACAATCGGAAAGCTCAGGAAACGTAGATTTTACATTTCATGACCCAACAGTTTACCCTAATGTGTGTCTACACGAGGGCGGGTGGCTACGTGTGAACGAGTGTACAGACCTCAGCCTAATGCATGGTTTCAATCTTTTTGCGGGGAGGGAGTACTTTGATTGTAATGCCGCGTGCTGCGTGCTAAAGCGGGGGCCCGCTGCAGCTTTCAAGCTGGTCAACTGTCAGGAGTGGAGCATGAAAACGGGGCCTCCAAGTGAAAGGGGTGGAGGGTCCCATTAGGGGAGTCTTTTGGGGGAGGTGGGGTAGCTTGTGACAGACCTCCTGGGCTTTGAAGGCCCTCTGTGTGGGCTGCTATAGCAAAGCAGGCCCCCTTCACAAGAAGAGGGGAGAAAGGGCGGGCTTTGGGGAAGGTGCCGGCACATTGGCCTCTGCAGCAGGGAGCATGGGCAGATCGCCAGATCACCCGTTCAAGTCCCACGGACCAGATGTTCCTTGTCAGGGAGCTTTTGGCGTTTAATAAATTGAGTTACTCTATCTGTAATAGGGCTGGACAAACATGGGCACCCTGTCTCCCTTGCTGCAGACACATCCTAGATCTTCAGGTCTTTTAAACTTCTTAAGTCTCCTGCAGGTCAACCCCTGGTGAAGGGGCCACAGTAAGCTACTGAACCTGCCAATTACTTTCCATCCTGCCTGAGAGGGAGGATGTTTTCCTTCCCTTCACCCTGGACCTCTTACGCTATAAAAGATCCATTCATGCTTTCAAACTGTAAAATCAGAGTTTTCAACACCAACCTTGATGTCTAAATGAATTTAGAAAACAGAAATCTACTAAAGTTGTTTAATTGATGTGGAGTTTTGGTGGCATGATAACAAAAGTTTCTGTCTTTACCTGGCTTAAACCATGCACTGTTTACACTATAACATCTAAATTGTTCCAAAAACCCATTTTTGCCTCTAAAATCAAAGTAAAAATGTATGTCTGTTAATGGCGCAAATGGGAGTCTTCACATGCAGGTCCATCAGAAGAATTCCTGCAGATATGGAAAGACCATTAGTGCTGCGTTAGTTCTCAAAAGCAGTAGCATTGTTCCAGCGAGAACACTGCATGAGTCTGTGAAGGATGTCCCCGTGCATCCTAGATTTACGCTTCCTCTGGGCATGGCTCCGATCTGGCAGCGATCAGTTGACTTTGAAGATAAGTGTTCTGCGAGTGAATCACTGCTCAGCTTCTTCTGAGCTCCACCCGAGGGAGAAGCCAGGGTCTCACCTGAGTTGAACAGGACAGTAAATCTAAAAGCAGCTCAGATTTTCTACTGCAACATGGGGACTTAAGTTTTAAGCCCCTCTCAGACATGCACTTCTCTCCACTGAGGGGACGGCAGCTGTTTGTGTCGCCCTGGTGCTCTTCCTCTGTTTCAGTAGCAATCTGTTTCAAATAAAATTGGCTCACCGTTACGACGATAAAAGTGAGATTAAGACCATTTTTGTGAAAATGTGGTGACCAAGTATGTTCTGACGTAGGTGTGTCCAAGGTCCAATAAACTCATTTGAAAAGAATCCAGCCACTCCAAGACGTTTATTCATGCTTGAAACGAATTAAAACTTTTATTTTGTCTTCCTTCTCCCAATTAACTAAGTTCACACCCAACACGATTCATGGATCAGGGTCGTCCTGTTTCAATGTTAAGTCAATGCACAGATGCAATCCAAGGTCCTGTGGTGCGTTTAGAGCATCTTTGGGTCTCCAGTCTGCAGTTCGAGCGCTTGTCAGGCATAATCTCTTCAGAGTTCTGAACTTTGACGAAAAATACTTGTCGCGTCAATCAGCGACAGAACTTTGGCCTGTGATGTGTTGATAGTCATCAGGTTCCTCCTGAACTTTGATTTTTTTTTTCCTATTTGAATCAATACAATAACAAAAAGATCCTCTGATTTTAAACTTTTTCTTTCTTCCTCGGACTAATGCGGAACAGCAAGTCATCAAACTGGATCACCAAGAGACGAAGTACCGCTGAAAGCACCAGTCATTCAGACGCTCACCGTACTGGAAGTTTAATAAATGAAACTTAAACTTTTAAATGATATAAACTCACCGATGCTTCTGAAGAGCTTTTCAAAATAAGGAAATCTGATCTCTCATGTGTCCTCCATTCATCGACTGTAAAATCAGAGTTTTCAACACTTGTAGCGATGAGGCTAAAAACTTTTTTTAATATTCTTTTTATTAATTTTTAACATATAATAAACAATAAATGACAACAACCAATTAACCCCACACTGTAACTGCAACAGATTCCTACAGCAAAGAAAACACATTCTATAAAACGGTAGAAAAAAAAAAAAAGGACTGCCATAAAGTTCACTATTGTACAGTAACGGTTTTTCATAGAGCCGTACAGGTACACAAACATCTATTGGAGATTTCTGTCCTGCTCCAAAGCTTGTAAACAAAACCACGTGACTAAAGATCTCTTCAGTCATTGGCCAGCAGTTACAGGGCCCGGTTAAAGCAAAAGCGTTACAATGATAAAAGTGAGATTAAGATCATTTTTGTGAAAATGTGGTAACCAAGTATGTTCTGACGTAGGTGTGTCCAAGGATGAGCTGCTGCTGCATCTCTGCTCCACATGACTGGCTACGGTGGCCGTTTTGGTTCAGTTGTTCCGGTGTCAGCACAGACCATATTCAGACTGAGGAATTTCAGAGCAAATCAAAGTTCAGTCCGATTTGAAATGAGACCCCCTCAAAAAATGGATCCGAGAGCGATTCCTGGTTTCTAGACCAGGGTTTGCTTGAGTCTATTCAGACTAAAACTTTGTTCCGGATTATCGGGGGTAACAAAGTCTGGTTCACTTTAAGCGAATCAAATATGTCCAGTCTGAATACACCTTAATACCGAATATTTTCAACCACATCTATTTCTTGGCCTTTCATTACACCCAATATTGTATACTTTTGCTTTAAAGAACTTCTCTAATAATGTCTGAATGATAAAATAGCAAAATCACTTTTGCTAATTAAAAAATCCTTACCGTTATCTATCGTGTGTCTGAAAAACATTAAATTTATTGGCCACAGAATTCCTGTTTCAACAGTTCTGCAGGTCTGGATAAAGTCCAGAATGCACTGGATGTTTTGTACACACCGACCAGGCCTGGATTCTTTCCTCTGCAAACCAGAGGGGGAAAATAGAACTTAAACATTTCCTTTGCTTGAATCCACCCCCAAAATGTTTAACTTCTTTAATTACTCTTGTAGATGTTTACGTCTTTGCATGTTGGGGGCTTTTTATGTTTGGGCTTTTCTCGTAAATAACTAATAATCTAAGATCTCCATGTTTTATGTGAACTTCTCCATTCTGACGATCAATTTGGACTTCAGCTAAAGGAGCTCATCTCCTCCACTTTGATCTTCTTCAACATCTTTTTATTTTACTTCTAGCTGTTTTGCTAAACCCTATTTGCTATTCTCATTTGTTTGGCTTACAGTGTAGGAACCGTTAGACATGAGATAAAAACGGACTCCAAAGTTTCACTGGACGAGCTCCAGACTTTCTGAGTTCTCAGGCAGAAATTACAACAAATGGGAATAATTACAACATAGGCCTGTTATGGGAAAACTGTAATCTGAAGAGCTCTCACTGAATGCCAAGACAACTGAATTTGTTTGGGGTTTTTTTCTTTCCTTCTTCAAGGATTTTTTCCTGATAACAACCAGCGGTTTTTCGATTGAAGTACCAGTTGAAGAGAAAAGGTTGTGCAACAATCTTAAGTTTCTGTTGAAGCACCCATTTCCTCTGCACACCATTACTGTTACTTTTTTTTCCATAAGTAGAAACAAATTTTGAAAGTTTCTTTGATTGCATTGTTTGAAAGAAGTTGACCTAGGGCAGAACCAGAGGCTTCTCTGTGAGGATCACACAAACACACAACAACCCAAAGCTTTTCAAAAAATGTAGTCCGCAGTCTATCGCTGTATGTATCTTTTGATCTTCATCCACCTTCTCTCCATTCCCAGTTTTCTTGGAGCTTTAAGACCATTAGAGTTATGGGCTCGGCTATTCCTGAACATCAAATCTGCGGTCTGTGCCGTTAGTCTGGGAACATTGTGCACTCTCGTGTGTTTGCTCCAATTGGAGTAATTGAAACAAGTCTGTTGTGCATTTTCCATGAAGCAACATTTCAGAAGGTCACATCAGATTTGCCTGAAACTTGGACAGACTTGCAGATAGTCACAAGCCTCTGCCGAGGAATGGTCACTGCTCGCTGTTGAGGAAATCTCAGAAATTCCACCTTTTTTATGAGTGTGGCAGCAGCGACATCAGCGCAAAAGGAGAAAAAGAAAGTGATACTAAAATGGAAAAACGCCAAAAGGTTGTAGTGTTACTGTATACTGACCTACACTTTCACTGAACAGGTGATCGGGTCGTTATCTTGTCTGAGCAGGGCGTGGCGCAGTAATCCTTTAAGGTTCAAAACCGAGGGTCCATTATTAAAGGTGTTACACCCTTCTTTAAACAGGCTTTAGGTTAACTTACTGGCCAGTAGGCTGTTTCATTTGACACCTCCCTCACTTTGTGGCAAAGTGTTTGTTTTTTCACAGGCTTCCTAAGTGTTCCTCTCCTGGGGACCCCCAGGCTTTCTCATGTCTTTAAGGCTCTTTAGGTAAGCCGGAAAAGCAAACAAAAGCATATCTATTATAAGGTGAGTGGATCTCACATTACCCCCCCGCTTCAATGAGTCACCAGTGTGGGCCACTTTCCAAGTGACTGATATCTTCACAGGGGCCAACATGTCAAGAGATGGCGTAATTGATTGTCCTGGATATTTGAGTATGCCACTTTCCCTCACTGAACGACCCCAGAATGCTTCCTTCTGCTGTTGTGGAGCTCAGGCTCGGCAGATGTTTGGATGACGCTGGACTTTGAGAGATACATTTATGGAAAATAAAGATGGAAGGATCTGAGATGCACTAAGTTTTTGGTTGATGTTAGATCCTTGATTAGAAACTGAGAGTACGTAGGAATTCATTCAATCATTCATTTTACCTGGGCTTAAATATTCAAAATTAATTGAATGTTTCATCAAGATCAGTTAACCCTTTATCACCTGACGCTTTAACACAAAGTCTTTAACATACTGTTATGTCCTGCTGCTACTGCTGGACCTTTTTCCATCCAGTCCTTCTGCTTACCTGGCAGGTGTGGTCCATGTGCTTTAATTGGCACCTGCTGGCTATTTAAGACAGAGGAGGCCAGGAAGGCAAAGAGCAGAGCAGCAGGCTGGGGAGCTGGTTGGGTTTTAATTGGTGTAGCGCTGGTCTTTTATCCTCTTTGTCCTCAGCAGTCTTAGACTGCTGGGTTTTGTTATTTTAGTTTGGAGTTGGACCTTGGTAGTCTTGATTTGATTGTTTGTTTCTTTTGATTTGGCAGATGTTTGGTTTTGTTTGACCAACGTTGTTGGTTTTTCTTTTTGTTATAACCAGCACACTAATTGTTTTTCCCTTTTATTTTCAGGACACAGTTTCTGGGCCAGGTGTGCCCATTGGGGCTGTAACACATACTGTAACTTTTCAATTCTGAAGGAGAAAAGCCGCTTTTCTCCTTCAGAATCTACTGGAATGACGTTGATCGTGTTAACGGTTGAAAAGTTACAGTAAATAAAAGAACAGAAACACTGAAGCTTCAGTGTTGAAGGGTTAAACACCCACTCGGATGAAAGTTGTGTTTTTAACACGTTCTTGCAGCATTCTTCTGATGATAAATGTACACATAGTAAAAAAATAAGCTTAAAGTGCCCTGATGACTATTTTTTTATGTCAAAAAGTTCTCAGTAGCGTTTTAATTATGATTATGAAGTTTTTAACCAAAATCCCACAATCTAAAAGTCTTAAAAAGCAAATATTCATGTTGATCTGGAGCCTCTGTTTGCCCCAGAGCAACAGTAGCGTACCATCACCAAGTATGAATGAGGTGTGAATGAATAATGGATATAAAACGTAAGCGCTTTGAGCACCTGGAAAAGCGCAGATAAATTCAATCCATTATTATTATGATCAAAAGATGATCAGAGTGGATCTTCAAAGAAAAATCCACTAGTCTTTTTTTTTGGCTGCTTTCCGTTGGTTTTTCATGTAAGAATTTATTGCTTATTTATCAAAAGTTCCCTTTTTGTATCATCAAATTGTGAATGGAAATCAAATCAATTTGGTATTTTGGCAGCGATACCCAGCTCTATTCATCTTTCATATTACAAACTGCAATTCTGTGTGCCTACATCATTTCCATCTGGCTCGGCCGTTTGGTGAAAACTGCCTCCATCTTTCCCAGATCTGTGTGCACGGAGCAGCTGAACCACGGTGAGGGCTTTTATCAGAATGATCCAGTATATGGAATGTTAATGGCACTCTGTTGCATTGGAGGTCTGCCATTGCACCATGGAGAAAGCACTTAACAGAAATTTGTCAGCACAAACTATGAAGTACTGCGGAAAACACGCAGAGCAGCGGCTCAAAAATGTGAATTCTCCTTCAAAATGACTTCAATTCTGTATGAAGTTTTTCACCAGTGAGGAAATTGTGTTATTCCTGGTGGTTTTTTAGCTCAGGTTTCATCAGATTAAACCTTAACCCCTCAAGATTTTTGTTTGCATTTCCTCCGTTTGAAGAAGTTGACTTTTCTGCAGTTTGATGGAACACTACCATCTAGATTGAAGTGAGAATAAATGTATAAGTGAGCTTGTTTGGTTTTGTACATCTGTTGAGCAAAGCATGCTGGGAAGCTTTGCTCGAACATAAAAAACATTTTAATAGAGATCTTTGTAGATGTGTTTTAGACAAACAAAATCTCACATTTAGCACTTTTAAATCCTCTCACGTCTTCTATTTTAATTTTTCCTTTCATGATGAGTTCAGTTGGTCAGGAGGCCAGGGCACATCTCTGTAAGCAGGTGTAAATGCTTTTTTTTTTTTTTTTGGTTCTTGCAGTTTATCCTCTTGACTGATGCCCTGATGGCAACACTGACCACATGCTGTAATCTGGCGGAGGTCACGAAGCCACCCGACGCACGTGCAATGCATGCCCATTCGTCGTCTTAAGGAGCCTCAAGCGGGCTCGCCGCAGTTGAAGCTTAAGCTTAGCCGACCGCGTCGCCACTGCTTCACAAATCGCTGAAGCAAAAGAAAATAAAAGCATAGCATTAGCATTTTGTGTGATAAAGTTTCTTTTTTTCTTCTAAATTATATCTGTTCGTCATTTGACAGCTATGGTGTTGGGATTATTCTAAAATAAGATTAAAGAACTCAACGCCAAGTTTATTTTGGTTGCTGTCCTACAAATAGCTGGCATTCAGGATTAAGGCGTGCGATGTACTCAATGGAAAAAATACTTGCTCAGCACTTCTCTGTCATTCTAAAACTGCTTAGGTGATGTCGGAGAAGAAAAATGTATAGAATGCATTTACTAACTTTTATTCTATTTTAAATTGGACCAATAGAACCTTACATCAGCAACAATTATTGCCTTTTTGTGCAAAATTGAACTATAAATTCAGAAGCTTAGTGCAAAGCTTGATGATCCAGAATTTTAGCACCAATAACTGTAATTTGAGTGTCATCTTTCATCAAACACCTCCATTCATTTTGTGCACATCCATCCCGTGACCCCATTTTGACCAGGCTTCAGCTGTCCACCAGATGGCTTCATCTCTGACTGTAAATTTCTTTGGACTTTAGAATAACAGGCCCTCCATGAACAAACATCTCCAGTTTGTCCTTGCCTGTCCATCCGTCACGGTTCCGGTGGACTTCTGCTTTGTAAATCAAAGACTGTTCTTTTTAAAATCCTGCACATCTGGGTTGATGTCTCACTTCGTGTCACGAATTTTCTCACAGAGACGTGTAAAGTTCTTGAGCGTTTATTGTAACTCTGCGCTGTCTGAACCTGCTTTGACATTGATTTCAGAGAAGATCTGCAAAAAAGGTCTTGAAGGTTTTTGCGCCTGTGACTAATGTTTCTCTCTGGAACGATTAACTTCAGATTATTAGGAAAAGTGTTATGGCCTCTTTGATAGATGGTTAACACACAGCTGCATGCCTCAGGCCATCCCAAATATCTTTTAAATAATCAGTTTATTCAAAGCATTTTATTAACAGCCCTCGACTGCTACTTAATATCTAATTTCTAAGGAAACACTTAGGCTGGGCTTTATAAAGAAAACATGTTTTTTTTTTTATCATGGCTTTGATACCCATTTGATATAATTTTACTTTTTTTCTGTGACATAGTAACGTTCAGGTAATTCAAATATTTAACTTTGAGTCATAATCCAGCAAGAAAGCACATTTTTTCCCAATTTCTGCTCTGTGAACTTGTATAGAAAGTGGTTCCTGAAGACATTTTTGTCATCATATTTAGTGGTGCCACAAAATTATTTTATTAGTCAACTAATCACTAATTATTTTTTCAGATTGTTTACTGATTATTCAGTAAACATCTTAACCATCATTAACTTTAAACTAACTAAAAACTAGATATATAACATTACCTGCGATAATGCTTGTGTGAATGCTAAAGATGCTGAAATTGATAGCTTAAAACCCTGAAGTTGATAGCTGAAATCGCTCAAGCTAAAAGCTGAAAACGCTGAAGATATTAGTTAAATCCCAAATTACCCCCCAAAAAACTGAAAAAGTCTAAGTTAGCCAAAACAGCTAGCATGCAGCTCAAATATTTGCTAAACTCAAAAATAGCCTAAAAAAACCCTAAATTTGTCAAAATAGCTAGCATGTAGCTGAAATATTAGCTTAACTCTAAAATAGCCTAAAAAAACCTTAATAAATAGCAAAATAGTCCAAAGAGCTAGCATAATGCTATTATAACTTTCAACTTCACTATACTCTGACTTCATTTAATATAAAGTAACGACTAATCGACTATTAAATTAGTCGTTGACTATTTAATAGTTGATCAGTCGACTAATCGCGGCAGCCCTAATCATATTCCTCTTTATGCTTACAAATATAGTTTTATTCTTTCCCGTCAGGCTTGTTATGAATTTTAACCTTTTCTCTGTGTCTCAAAGAGCAAACAGGAGTTTTATGGACAGTGGGAATCTATTCAGACAGAATGATTAAAGATTTTTTGACAGCCCCACACATGTATAAGCCGCTTTCTCCCATGCGCAGGAAGAGGCCCCCAGTCTGCATGACCTAGAAGAAGCTAGACTGAATGACCCAGTGGACGTCCAAGAAGCCATCTGGCAATCCAAGTCTTGTGTGGCTTACCCATCCCACTGCCTCACGCAATTCCTTAAGCAAGCATAAGTGTGCTTAGGACGACTTAATCTCAGGGAAACTGGTTTGGGACACACTTGTTGACTGGCAGTGTTGATACACCCGCCTGCAAGGTCACGGGGTTCCTTCAGTCACCTAACACTGAGCCAGTGTTTTTGTCAGCATGCCTTAGCCGTCTGTTGCAGAATTGTAAATCTCTGGATTGGTTGCGCCTCGTCATTGAAACGTAGCCCGCGTGAAGGTGTTTGGATCAATTAACTAGCGCGCGAACGGAGGATTATTCGATATCTCAGGCTGGCAGTTTTATGAGCGCGTTTGCAACGAGCACAAGACTTGTCAGGGTGGCGTGCTGCTGGCTGCGATCTGTGCCACGAAGCCATGAGAGGAAGCGCGAGAAGCCTGAGCCTGTCTGCACATGCACAGAGGTCACTCTTGGCCTTTTGACTGTCTGCCAGTGCAGGGGCCAGCGTCTTCCAGAAGAGGGCCACAGCTATAGGCAGAGGGGGAAAAAAAAGCCAGCCAGACAGGCAGACAAGCCCCATCATCTGCAGTCTAGGTCTGCAGCCAGAGCCTGGTCTAGGGCAGCTCAAGTTACCCAGACAGATTTGTTAACACTGTTTGGGTCCACTCAGCTTTCTAGCCAGGCCAAACGCGGCTGAGGTGACTTAATCTGTCATTAAACTCACATTACACCCGGACAGAGACTCTGATCTGGGGGGGCAGACGCTGCGCTCACTCTTCCACTGGCACGGCTGGCTGGGTTTAAGCAGACTTGAAGAAAACTCCCCCTCTCCTCCCGTTTGTCCTCTTCGTGCCACACACCGTGGCACCGCTCGACGACCGCGCTCGTCTAGACAAAAGCAATTTCACTCCGAGGTAAAAAGTCATTTAGCTGTGTGATGGACATCATTGTGGATTCATTACTGCTGCCCGTCTGGCTCTTCCACTGTCTGCCTCTGTGCATTTTTACAATCCAGCACCAGAAAAGAACTTTCATTTGAAACTTTTTTTTATCCTACAGACCAGCGTCATGAAAGTCATAGACAGATAGCGGGAAAAGTACAAATTTAAGCCACGAGAGGGGTTGTATGTCCTGCAGACACTACCTGCTTCCACCCTCTGGGCCTCCTTTTGACCCGCCTTCTCTGCCTGAGTGGCTGCTACATGCCCCCACTCTCCCCCTTGCCCCCCCTGGTCAGATCTGTATCATGTATGCATGCTACTAATTCCAGTTTTTCAAAATTGTGGCTTTTCTGTTGGTTAAATCTCCATAGCAACCATTTTAGTTTTTGGTCGCCTCTAGGTTACGAACAGCTCGACGTAAGTTTTAGAAGAATCGGCACAAGTAAATTTTTGGATTTCCTTGGCAACTGAGGTTTTTTGTTAACCATGAGCACATCCCTAATATGTTATACTGTTTTGTCCAGCTAGAGGCAGGGATTCATGTATTACATTTTCATAATATTCCGATAAAAAACTTGCAAAAGAGAAATGTCACTTTAGCTAGCTCACTATGCTAACTCCATTCAAAATCTACAAACTTTGAAACATTTTTTTCCCTAGTGGCTCTTCTCAATGATGCTCGAGGGGTTAGGAGGCGAAAGATTGAATTCCTTAGGAGTTTAAATTTGTTTATCATATAGTGATTTTTTTAATTTTTTTTTATTTTTTTATTTAATATGGCAGGCTACTTCTCAAGGTCAAAGGTCAGCAAAAATGTAGTTCTGGTTCTAGACTTGGACTGAATCTGATTCCTTCTCCTACCCTATGGCTTCTCCCTATCCCTACATTTAACCCTCCAAACGGATAAAGATGAAAAATAGTGTCTTCAAATGTGGACGTTCCTACCACTCGATGATGTCATCAATATTCGCCTGTCATCTACGCTAGCGCTCGGAAAATGCAAAACAATGCGGATTTTATAACTTTAAAAAGTCATGCTAAAGCAAAAAGCCATTACTTACATTTAAATGTAAACTTCGGAGCGCATCCTCGTAAAGAATGAGTTTTGATCACCCTACTAGGAGAGGGATAGCCAGCTTTAAGTCGGCCTTAAAAAAAAACAAGTTCGGACTTCACTACAACTTCTAATGCCCCTACAATGGGAGGGAAAGAGTTCGGATTTGTGACAAATTTCACACTTTGAATTATTTTTGTTGAGCACCAAAAAACATACGTTGTGGTTATGCAATTCATTTTTTGTGCAAATAATTTATTGTGACCCGTTGTTAATTAATTAAATGTATCAACTTTAATCGCAAATATTTTTAACCTAATAAATGCTGTAAAAAGTCTAATTTTGAGGTATTTTTAGTTAAATTCATGACATCGTGGTGCAGTAAAAGATCAAAACACACAAAAAAAACTGGCTTTAACACAAGCAAGGGGTATTTTTTTCAATCTCAAGCAGTTAGGAAAAAAACACAAAAACCAAACATCTGGTCCAGACTGCTTAAATTTAACACATAAAAAACAGTAGGAAACTCTTTCCTTAGCAATCTAAAAAATATTGACCACAAACTTCTTTTTAATACCATAATCCATGTTGATAAACCTCATTCCACAGTTTAAGAGACGTTTTCTGCTGAGTTCATGTTCAAGTTTATGCAAGTAAACAGCTGAACCTTTTGGGGTTTTTTTTATCTGAAAACAACAATAATTACACAGTAGTTTAAAAATGAGAATAATGTGATTATAATTTGACACCCCTAATTGTGATGTAATCTTTCTGTGTGTTTGAATGGGTTTTTTCACAGGCTTTTATTTTGAAAAAGTAATAGAAACCTGCAAAATATACACGAGTACTGAGTTTATGCACATTTTAGTGAGTTTTTGAGCATGTGGTCGGGTTCAATTTGTTCTCAAAAGTCTCAGTAAGAAAGAAGAATTGTGAAAACATTGTGGAACTGCTGTCAGACAAAATAATTTTCTATCAAATTACAGAGGACACCCAGATTTTATCATTCGTTTTGTGGTAATGTCATCTTATCTAACATGTCATTTAGAATTAGGACTATTTCCAACTTTCCTGTATCTGTGAGTCTGGCTCTGAAATTTAGAAAGCAATCACTGCAGAAGTATTGATTTCATTACCTAAAGATTAAAAATGTCAGAACCCTTAACAACCTGCAGGATCCATCAGTGGAGGTCTCTGGCAGAGTTTGTCTCTGCTGAGATTTGTTTCTACTTAACAGCTGGTTCTGCTTTCCCTCCAAATGTCACAGCGCCCTTCTGTCAAGAGCTGCCAAAGCCAACATATGAGCTTTATAATCAGCTGGTCCAAATCAAAGAGCCATGGCAAACCAACAAAGCCAGATAATTTTCATATGAAAATGACTTTGTTGCATTTAGTCTTCATTATTTCACTTTGTTCCTTTTATTTATTTGTTTACTCCGTTTTCAAGCTAACGCTGCAAAATTAGACCAGATTTTTCTAAATTGGAGAAAATGAAGTGACAATGGTTTGAAAGTGATGTTTTGAAGTGGTCATCTCTGATTGGTCCGCTGCTCACCTGCTGCTTCAGAAGGTCAGGGAGGACGTGTTCGCACCGCCGTGCGCTCAGGAGCAGCGCCATTGTGTTTTACTGTTGTGCGGGTGAATTAAAATGCATTTATTCCATGCTAATTTTGCTAAAGATATGCAGGAATGCTACACTCAGCTGTAACACAGATGCTTTTATTTTGAAAAAAATTAAAAACGCTGCCAAAGTCATTAACTGAGCAAAGTCTGACTGTTTTGTGTTGCTTTTGTCCGCAGATTAAAAAGTACTTTGAGCTGGAGCCGCTGGCCCGAGGGAAGCGCTGGATCCTGGAGGGCAGCAGCACCAACAACCTGGAGGCCGTGAAGGAGAGCTTCGCTCAGTTCATCAACCTGTTGGAGGACAAAGACACAGAGCCGGCCAGGATATGATGCTAACAGCGCTAATGTTAGCAGACATTAGTGGCTTACAAACACCACATCCTGCTGCTGCCCACACACACACACACAAACACAAACACGCACATACAAGCAAAAACAACAGCTGTCGGCCTCTCGCTGAGATGTGTGTATCCAGCCTCTTTTCCGAGTAGAGGAATTCGCAGGAATAACTGCAATCGAGACAAACAGCAGGTTTCGGCTATTTTTTAATTGAAATGTTGTTTACCACTGTTTGTGCCAATACGATTGGATCAAACACACACACTGATACCTTTGCAGGATGTTTGGTGAACTCGGTTGATGTTGTTTCCCCTGAGAAGAGCCGTCGGACTGTGAGCTTCTGTCCACAGATGTTAAGCGACGGAGGCGCACAGTCCAAAGCCTTGTAGTTACATGCCAGTGTGTCACACTACGTCTAAAAATGTAATCTGAATAGTGTAGCTGAGTATGTGATGGAGTATTATGTACATAGAGGCTGCTTCCTGTGCAGCACAACAACACGCTAGTTGTGAGACTTTTAAGTGCAAAGTGACTTTATGAGTTTGTATGGAAAAGTCTGAGGGCTTTTATAAATGTGCAACTTAGGTTATATTATATGTGAACCTCATAAATCAACGTTTTTTTATATATGTTATGCATTCACAGGAATTTTCTTTAAAAATTACAGACCAAAAGATTGACGGGGCGAGCCACGGAGACATGTAACGCATCCGTTTAAGTGTTGAGAGCGTCTTTTATCTGTAGATATAAATGTTTTTGTCCTTTCTTTTTTAAATCGAACATATTCTCTCAGCACTGGTCTGCAGATTCTCATCAGGGTGAAACACAAACTATCAATCAGCCGCAGGAACAGCTGCATCTGACAAGCCTCTGTCCGACACCCTAATGCCTTCCAACTGTCTGGAGACCCCTCCCTGTCTGCCGTTTATCGCGCTCCCCTGTCCATCCGCTCCATTTCTGCTCCACACGCCACCTTAGCCGCCGTGCCCCCGCGTGGACCCCAAAGTCGTAGTGCCACATCCAAACGTGCGTTTTAAGAAACCAAAAAACTTTTGACCTCTCTCTGTTTTTGTTCTGTACTTTGTCAAGTTTTTTAAAGATTTGATCACTTTTTGTACCTGATGTGAGAAGTGAGTGGATCAGTGCATATGTTAGCTTGAATGCTAATAAATCTGTCAACGAGAAATGTTTTGCTTCATTTTTTAATTTATTTTTTTCTAAAAGGGGAATTAAAGCTTTAAAGACCCACTCCGACCATCTTTTGATGTATTTTAAAAGCGTTCCCAATGCTCTTTTAATTATGTTTATGACGTTTTTAGCCAAGATACGAAAAACGTTTGTTGTTTTCTAGAACATAGTTTCTGCAGAGCAGCAGGGGTTCATTAGAATTCACTGCCGAGTTGTTAGCGGGATGTAAGCCTGTAGAGCTCGGCTGGTAAAATCGATCTGAATTGATCTAAGCTAAATAGATCAACAATCGATCCATAAAAGTAGAGATCGATCGAGTGTCTAATGCTAAAATCAGCTAGCTTTATGCTAAAATATAATGGGATTTCCCATAGGACGGCTAATGCTAACGCTCGCTTAACCTAAACATCGGACTAAATCATCTTTATAAACACACAGGTACGAATTTTCCTAAATCTTTTAAGTAAATTAGAGCCGAGAATCAATAAAAAAAAATTAACTAATGAAGAGCAAACCTAGGAAAAATTAATCAATCGCAATTTATTTTTTTATTTGAATAATCACGATATCCATTCAAGAAATTATTGGTGCTACCCAGTCCTAAAAGTCTGCCCACACATCCCGTCATCCCTTTACAGCCCCTCACACCCCAACATAACAAGCATCATTGCAGGGTTACAGATTTGAGCCAAACACCAGCTCAGACGAGGAAAACAAAGACGTTCATGGACCTATTTGTATTTTCTACATCACAAATCCACTTGTTTTCAAACATTTTTGTCTTTTCCTGATTCACATTGATTTGAATAAAGAAATAATAAAAAAAAATAATATCTCAATCTTAATATCGTCCAAAAAAAAGCCACAAAAATCCGATTTTCATTGGAATGGGTTTTTAAAATGTAAAGAAGGTGACAGGAAGGTTTTTGATCTCTCATGAAAACATTTCTTTCGAGTCTGTGATTTGTGAATTACGGCGGTCTGAGCCGACCTGACAGGAAGAGGACCTTCAGGAAAACGCAGACGGAGCCAAAGTCTGACAGAAACAAAGCGATCAAAGCGTAGAAAGTTTCGAGTGGAAAGTTAACCGAGTGAGACAGAAGTTCCTGATAAATGTACTGGGCTCTGTGCTACCTCTTTCTTCTCCCTTTGCCCTTCTTCCCTCACTTTTAAATTAACCGTGTGGCTTTAATACAATGTGTGTCATGCAGGTTGCCCTGGCGACTCTTTGATCCTGTTTTCCAGTCCTTGCCTCTGGGGCAGACGTGCTTCTCTTCAGTCTGCTGCACACCAGCTCTGGAAGCTGTTGCAGCCCTGAGACAAACCATGGGCTGCTGCGCTTATCTGGCTCCCCCCTTTTCTCTTCCTGTCACTCTCACTTTCTCTCTATTTTAAGCCCTTCTTTCTCTCATTACCGTTTTTTTGGCTCCGGTTTTGTCTCGGTCTCTGCCTCCCTTCGGTCACACCAAAACAGCCTCCCTCGGCGTGGACGTCCAGGGAGCTCAGGGGAAGGAAAGAGGCTCGGGGCAAGGCCCTCCCAAGAGGAAGACAGACGCTGTCTGTCTGTCTGTCTGTCTGTCTGTACAGTTGATTTAATTTGCCTGAAGAAGATGCAGCCAGTCCCCACCTCCAGCCTCAGGCGGTCTCCTGCCCCACCTGTCTGGTTCCGGTGTTCAGGGAGTCTTTGTTGGCACAAGATCCATCAAGACGCAATATTGTTTTGCTGTAATCCAGTTTTCTAATCACCCTGGTTATGCTTTGTGGGGTGAAAGTGCCGGAGATGTGGAATTCACGTAGGCCGTTCAAGTCTCTACAGGAGCTTTTATTACTAATTCAAGAGAATGAATGGTGTAATGGGAGCCTGGAGGGCAAAATAACTAAAAAAAAAAAAAAGAAGTCAAGTGCTGGCAGCCTTAAAAGTTAATGAAATAAGCAGAGATCAAAGCTTCAATCTGTTATCAAACGCGCAGCTCTGCTGCATCCTTCCTGGTTTATCATTTATCTCCTCAGCGCCTGACATCATGAACTCTGCATTCACGTCATTCGCTGTTTCTGTTTATGTGGAGGCTCCGAAATTAAAAAGAAAATAACGAGAAATGACATTTGAGTACAAAAAAATGAGTTTAAACAACTTTCAGATTTGATTTTTCTACATAAACATTTCATGCTTTTATTTATATGAGTCTTTTTTTAAAGAAATAATCTGTTACATGCAAAAAAAAATCAACATTGCAAAATTTATAGTGTAATGCGTGTGACTTTTTATTTCAATTCAATAAAATTATATTTTTTATGGCCAAAAATAAGTTTTCTGAAAATAGTTAATTCGATTTTTTTAAATCACAAATTCTCTAATCTACAAACAAACGATCTTTGTGAAATGCAAATGTGTGACCTGACCGGGAACCCGAGTATTGTTTACAAGACAAACAAAAGCGGAGCTGTTTTCTTAAACTCTGTGAGGAATGTCCTCTTCTCCATCTTCTCCGGTCCGGTGTGTGGAGCGGCGCTTCTGCTGATAAGAGCCTGTCAGGAGGTGGAACAGATGTGGCCCTGAAATCCATCTGGGCCCTGTACCCCTGCTTCTTCCCTCCCACAGCTGGGACGCCGCATTGTTGGCTCCTCACAGCGAGGGGCTGCTCCCACAAAAAAACAAGCTCTGTCCTCGGAGTCCGAGAAACAGTGTGAAGCTGCGTAGGAATCAGCTCTGCTGCTGCTCTCACTCCCATCATGAGGAAAAGGGATAGCGGGCTGCTGTCAGACGGGTTTTGTTTTCAGTTTCCTCTCTGACGGTTTTCTGACACTCGTACCCGTTTGAAAACATGAACCCAAATAATGCAAAACCCATCGGTTTATTTCAATCTGAATTACAATCTTTTTCCAATTTTCATCTTTGCGGCATCAATCCTCAAAAATGAATAGATTTGTCAAATGTTTTTGTTTTAAGTTTCAAATCTTTTTCTGCCTTCATTCGTCTTCCTTAACCACTCTTTTTCTACCTGTTGACTTAGCAGACGTTTTTTTTTCACATTATCTCATTGTTTTCAGATGTGCGGCGGCAGACTCCTCAGAGCTGACGTTCCTAACGCTGACTGTGAAGACAGAGGAATCTCTCCTGTTGTGCATGTAATCCTGCAGGTTTGAGCTCAAGCTGTAAAACTAATGAACCTGACGGAGGCCTAATGACTTACACTCCTGTCAAGCGGCGAGTCGGTGCACTTTCACGCAGCACACCCTTTCATTTCTCCATCTTTTTACGACCTTTCACCTTTGTTGTTGTTTTTTTCTCCTTTACAGCCTTTGTGGCTGTCTTAGACTTGACTTTAACCCTTAAATAAACTTGTATATAAATTAAATTAGTCTTTATCTGAGTAGTTTCATCTCCAGAGGAAATTAGGAAGCAAACCAGACAGCTGCCCTTTCATTCCACTCCAGCCTGAACGATTTGGACAGAAAGGGCTTTGTTCACACTAGTTTATGGTAACTGGTAACCCAGACTTTCTTTGAATTTTGGTTTTCCATCAATAGAAGCTTAAAAAAAACATTCACTAATACGGGAGTTTCTGGAAAATGATTTGAACCACTTAAACGCGTCTGATCTGCCTGCTAAACTTAAGCTTCTGCTTCAGATTCTGAAAGCAGATTTTACTAATTCTGCTTCATACGTTTAAAATAATCTCCAGTGATTGATTCACAGCTGACTGGACTCTTGTTGGAAATCTGGGATGTTTTTTCTGGAGTGAAGCAGCCACACCTTAATAAATAAAATGTAGGATGAGAAAAAACTTGGTTCTCTCTGATCAGTAGAGAAATGTGATTTTGAGTTTAACTCTAAAATTATGCGGTATTATGCATTATTGTGGGAAACAAGAAAAAAAACTGGCAGATTAGAAAATTATTTATACCTAAATTGTGGATGAAGCAATTGTATTTTAACCCAGGAGAACTCATAGAGTTGCAACTATTTATTTATTTTTTTTTGTATATCATATTTATTATTTTAATCTCTTTTTTGTTTGTTTTTTTATGTTGTATTTTAATTTATTCATTTTTTTGTATTTTATTTATTTAAATGTTTTTTTGTTGTTGTATTATGTTGTATTTTATGCTATTTATTATCATTTATTTTGTAATTTATTTATCTATTTATTTATTTTACTATTATATAGTTTTTTTATTTTATTGTTTTTTTTGTATTGTATTTAGTTAATTTTTTTGTTTTATTATGTAGTATTTTGTTTTATTGATTTTTTGCATTTTATTTATTTATTTTTTATCTTTTTGTTTTGTTTTATTGCGTTATATATTTTTTTGTTTATTTA
>NC_050520.1:6625036-6633910 GCF_002922805.2 Oryzias melastigma
TTTGTTTGTTTATTTTGTCGTATTTATTTATTGGCAGTTGTTAACTGCTAATACCCAAATTGAACAAACAAACAAAAAAAATGTTTCAAAATAAACAATAAAAGTCCTGGTTATAATGTTTTCAGTGCAAAAACTGAATCTTAAGAAAGTATTAAGTCTTTTGTTTCAAGAAAAAAAGCCTTAATTTCTGACGCACAAGTAAAATAATCGTATCAAAAGTTTTTCAAAGGTAAAATACTCCTAGTTCAAGAAAACATTTCTCAGTGACTATAATTTTTATTTAAAATGACAATCTTCTTACTCCATTGGCAGATTTTTTTTTCTTATTAAAAAAAAATCCTTGGAATTTTGTCTTGTTTTTGTGGTGTTCTTGGGTTAAAAGATCTTAAAATATTAAAATTAAATCTGAATGGGAGTCAGAGTTTGGGACTCTTAATGTGGTCCACCGATCACCCTACAGTCAATCTAGACTCACAAAAACATATCAGATATCATCGACAGGATGCTCACGAACTCCCTGCAGCCTCACCTGTATATTTTAGTCGTGGAAATCATATTTTAGAGTTGTTTCAAACGTACTCATTTACCAATTTGAGCCTCGTGCTACATGGGAATATTCTGTACTCTGAACTTTAAAGTAAAGATGTCAGTCAAGCAAACAAACATCATTTCAGTCAGGAGACACTGCGGCCCAGGGGCCATATGCGGACCATTTAACCATTTAGTCTGACCTGCCAAACTGGAATAAATGATGTATAGATAATCCTTAATAATATTTTATTTCCTCCGTAACTGTTCTAGATACAGAACAAATACACTGACTGTGTCTACAGGTGCAGAAAGACGCTGCAATGAGAACAAAAGCCTCAAATTTTAAAATACAAACTCAAAAATGTTCTGTTTTGAAGTCATTTTCCATCCAAATAAAGCTGGGTTTTCATTATTTCTCTTTTGGGCTGGATGACAAAAACATTCCACATATCTCCTCCCGCTGTCAAACTTTAGAGCCCTTCGTGGCCTAAAAGTCTCAAAGTTTGCCCGGTCCTGCTCTACGGCATGTCTGTTTGATACTGGAAAAAATAAAAGACCTATTTCATGAACGATGGAACCCCGAAATTAATTAAATCGTCACATTAGGGAGGGGAAGGAAGAGAAAAACACATCTACTACTCCATTTTGTCCTTATTTTCCATCTATTTATTGTTATTAATGTGACTATTACATCAGTTAGCAGTAGCTAAAGGGGCTGGGAAGAGTGTAAACATGTTGATGTTTTATCAAAGAAACAAATTCTCAATGAACTGTTTTTTTAATGCTATTTATTTGATAGTTGACACACAGGATTCTGGCCTCAGACTCTCGTTTTGTGAAAGCTGAGGCCGTCAGGTGTTGATATTCATCTCAGGCTTGTCTTCTTGTGGCCACCTCTTGCTTTTCCTGCCTGCTTGAAACCCCGTCTGTGATCCCGGCAGCCTTGTCACTAAGATTGTTTGTCCTGGGGACACGATCTGTGAGTCCTGTTTCTCTTCCTCTCTCCTCGGACGGAGTGCTGATGGAGACCCGCGTCCCAGGTGGCCCACACATCAAAACAAGAGAGTTCGTGGCTCTTGGTTTTCAGACAAACATCACTCACTTTCTTTGTTGTCTGAGGGACAGGGGGCACGGCGCTTTATCTCCAGAGGATCTCGGCCCCCTCCTGCTATCGCCTTGCACCAGCCCACCGCCCCGTCCCGCTGCTAAAAGCAAACGTCAGTCAAGGAGAAGGTGTTGCATTCCTTCAAGAGGTCAATTAGTGGCGGCCACTGAAGGATCTGTTGCAACTCAAGTCAAAATATGGAAACTATTGCTTCCCCTCCAGTCATGTTAGGAGTTCCTCCTCCTCGTCTGCATCCATGGAGGTTTTTTCATAAAGTCGTTGATATCCTGAGAAGAATCTTGTATCTCCCAACTTTTCTTCTTGTTTTTAACATGTTCTTATTGAGTTTTTCTCACAATGGGCGGCAGATAGAAAAGAATTTAAGAATAAAACTGCTTTTCTCAGTATTCCAATCCTGATGGATCAGGAGCAGATTTAAAAAACGCCATTTCAAAAGCTTTGACATGCAAGAGCCCAAGTCTCCTTGCTCTGCTACATTCCTGGAGATCCATTAACATCTTTGCTTTCCTCATGTGAGTTATAGCCAGGCTCTAAACTGTGCGGCTGGATAGCTTCGAAATTGTTCCATCTTTTTGTTGCACCAGTAATGTTTTCTTGCTGTTGTGAGGGGCTGTAAGCTAGTGAGAGAGAGTATAAACCAAGGGCTGATGGGATATCAGCAGAGGCTTACTTCTACACCAACATTTTAAAACATTTCCTGATAAACTCTGAACAAACATCCTAGAAAATGATTCAGATTTTTAAAAATGTTGACTAAAATTGTCAAAAATCATAATTAAAAGACCAATGGGAACGCTTTTAATATATCAGAAGAGGATTTCATTGGCTGTTTCACTTCCTGCCTGTGAGTGATTGGATCACACACTCTGCAGAGTTCAACGATTTATCGACTTGTTCGTAAGGGGATGTATGGCGATACAATATCCCGATTTGTGTCTCACGATATGATATATCCTAAGACTGTACCAGAACACATTTTACTTTTTTTAAACAGTATGACTTAAAAAAAAACTCGACTTAATTAAAATTAAGACACTGAAAAACGGTCATACACAATTTATCAAACATTGTCTTGTCAGCATTTTAAATCAATAAAAGTATCACAAACAGAAATATCGCGATACATTGACGAATCTATTTATATTTCCCATAATACTAAGCGCCACAGGAGGTCAATAACTCTTCGATGTAAAATGGGCGTACCTCACAAAAGCAAAGTGACACTCGGTATACCTTTAGTTACACACCCATATTAAGAACACGACAAACCAGCGCTTGACTGTATTGTGAACTAGGTGATTAGAGCTCTGCTGTAAATGCAATTTACCCCTACTGATACATAAAGTATACTGATATTCCTACGATCCAACCAGATCAATCTGTCTGAAGCAAAATGAAATAAATCAATAGTCAATATTGGAAAATACCATTTGGGTTGAGACGTGGTTGGTTTATTCTACTATAAAGTACCATCAGAGTGAACAACTCACATGTGATGGTAAAAACGGATCAGTCCGTTATTACAGTCTAATGTGTGGAAACTAGAGCTGGACAGATTGATCCAAAATATCGATAGTATTGATCTCAAATTGGAATTGGTATCAGACCGATATCAGCCCGCAGATATCGATACTTACACTCCTGCTGGAAACTTTTCTGTATCTGCAAAGAAGAGCCAGCTTTTAACCCTTTAACACCTGACGCCCCTGTACCCCACGACATCTAGCAATATTTAAATATATCTATATATTTAAATATCAATTGATTAAATGGGTAACTTGGTAATTATTTGCTCAAAATATTGTTTAGTGAGAAAAAAAGATCCTTATTTGTCTCAAATTTGCTCCACAGATTTTTAACAAGGTGGAGCTGTTATAAATAATTAACAAGTATTCATCTAGAGAAAAGAATAACGATAGATGAGTCACTCTCAATCTAAAGTGTTGAAAATTAGCTTAACTTTTTCCCGCCAAAAGTGTTTTTTGAGATTTCATGGAAGCAGCCATTTTGAAATGAGCGAGAAAAGTCATTCGACTGCCCCTAGTGGAATGATAATGAACTGCAGAGCAAAAAAAAAATAGAAAAGTAATCTACGATGGGCTTTAACCCTTGTACTATCCTAGACATGCTTACATTAAAAGAGGGGTCATCTGGACCCACAAGACATCAAACTGAACTGTTTTTTCCATGATTTTTTATCTTGACTGGTGTCTGTGGCAGACATGAAATCCTGTTGACCCTTGTTATGGGAGGGGTCACACTTCAATGTAAGAATGGGGTCATCTGGAGCCCATAGGTGAAGGAAAGTTTTCATAATGCAAGTGAGAAAAGGTCGTAGAATTATGTGTATCAAATATGATACGAATGGTTATATAAGGTTAATTGAAAATGTTGTCCTAATTCTGTTTTCATCTTAATCAAGTTATTAAAAAAAATTACAAAAAAATATTTGCGGTGATTAACAATTGAGATTTTTTTTTTGATTTTTGAGATTGAGTATCGATAATGATATTGACTGATTTCGGATCGATATCCAAATGCTCAGAATCGCCCAGCCCTAGTGGAAACACTCATTTCCAAAGACATGAGAGTGGTAGGATGTTCTTATAATGTTTGTATAATTTTGATGTGGAAAAACAACAGTGGGATGAACTTTATGAAACTAAAACGTGAATGGAATTGACATGAATTCTTGCTTACTTCACATTTCTTACAGGAAACTGTTCAGTACCAGGTATGTATCTGAGTCTTTTTGGCTAAAGATGGAAGGATTTTAGGTCAATGTATCGATTTGTTCACCAATACTGACTGAATCGTATCGTTAACCACATATTATGATCTGAACATTTCTCTGCAGTGATTGGCTGTGGTTTTGGCGGCGGCGTGATGGACGGATCAGAACTGGGAGAAAGAATGCTCTCATTTTCATATTAGCGCCGCAGTCGTTTCCCTCTCTTGGCCTAATTGCAGTGGGAAAACAAACATGCAGTAAGCGTGCTGCCACAAATGATGAATCCGTGGTTAATATGTTGTAAATATTTAATCCTGGGCTATACTGTTGTTGTGGCCGGTACACAGCGGCCCGTTTGCTGTTGCTCCGTGGCTCCGAGCCCAGCTCTGTAGGTGGATTAGCTCATTGAATCCAAACAGTTTATGGGGAAAGCGGTCCCGGTGACGGCACTATGTGGGCAGCCTGCAGCTCCATGAAAAAGGAGGAAACGGCGAGCGTGCCGTGTGGACGATCTAGTAAACACGGTTCTCTGCAGAGAGGGAACACCTGTGTTTTTCCAAACTTTCTGATCGCTGCCGGAGCCATATTTGGTTGGAGAGCAAAGTCGGCCGTGAAAAGTCCTCCTGGAGGAAACAAAGAAGACGATTCAGGCAGAAGGCTGCATTCAGATGCAGGTTAGATGTGAGAATAAGCTTACGGCCGCAGCCAGAAATAGTGTTAAAGGTGTTCAGGATTAGGGTTAAATGTCAGAAGGTCGAGTAAGAAACCAGTTTAGTTTGGCTTAGAGACATTAGCTGGAAGGAGCTTGCTCAGCATTTGGTCCGCTGACATCAAGGATTTCGGCACATGTGCCTCTCCCTGAGATCTTCATCGTCTATTTCAGAAAAAAAGCAATCAAACGCAGACTAAATGAAGTCATTGGAGCATCTGATTTCACTCAGTCTGACTGTCAAAGACAAAATAGAAGGTCGGGAATCCTTTGATCTTTATTGGTCATTATGAAAATTAGGAAGGCATCTGCAGTCCAGTAGCCCGGGATCACATGGCCACTCGTCCCATCTGTTTACTGCTGCTCCCGGGACAGAACCTAAACATCATGTAATGGGATTAACCACGAGGAGACACTCTGCTGTGTGAGCCTCCAGACTGCACCTGCTTCGCTCAGGGCTGGATTTTTTTAACTATTCAACCAGTCGAACTATGACTAAACAAAATATAGTGTATTTTCTTTAACCCTTTAGCACCTGAGGCGTCACCGGTGACGCTTAAATACAAAATCTTTAACATACTGTAACTTTTCAGCCGATAACTCGATAATTTCAGTAGATTCTGAAGGAGAAAAGCGGCGAAAAGCCGCTTTTCTCCTTCAGAATCTACTGAAATTATCATAACGGTTGAAAAGTTACAGTAAATCAAAGAACATAAACTCCGGTGTTAAAGGGTTAACCCTCTCTGGAAAGGAAATCCAGTTATTTCTAGTTTTCTTGCATTGTTTTGGAAAAGTGTATGATATAGCTGGAGTTCATGTGATGTGAAGGTCTCTCTCAAAAATAAATAAATAAATAAATAGAATTGTACTTTAATATCTAATATGATAATTTCCTACAAATATCACATTTTTTCTGTTACCAAAATTAAATTTGCCCCTGAGAGGTAAAAAAAAAAAAAATGATCCCAAAAGTTTTAATTTTCAACAAAAAAACCTGAACCAATTCAAAAATGTTATTTTTGTTTAATTTTAAAGCATGGAAGTTTATTTATAAAGCACAATTCATACCCTGGGCAGCTCAAAGTACTGCACAAATATGCAAAAAAATAAATAAAAATACATATACATCGATAAAATATAATCAAAATAATTAAAATTAACAAGATTTGTTAATAAGTCAGAAATGTAAAAAAAATCGTTGAAAAGATACAAATAATTTGAAAACACATTGAATAAGTTCGATTTCAAAATTTAAACATTTTCAGACTTGTGGCCCATCACCCTTTAAATTATAAAACCTTTAAAAAAAATCAACAAAAATAGAACAATAAAAGTTTTATTATTTATGTAAGTACAATAAATGAATTAAAGCCATACAGAAGAGCTGTAGTATGAATTATTATTTATTTATTTATTTATTTATCCACTGAACGTCTTAATAAAAATAAATCGTTTCGTCTGTAATAATTTCTGGGTAGTAGGTGTTTAGATCATCATCTGCACAGAAACTGAATATTTTGGAAAAAAAAGAAGAAACACTTCAAATTGTTTTCTTTTTCTACAACAAAATCTATCAGGATTTTTGCAGAAATCTTAAATAAAGTGAAGGCTTAGATATAAACATTTGACACAGCGTGAGACTCTGCTCTGTGTTTGACTGTTTTATTGTTTCACCTCATTGTTTTTTTATGTTTTATGTCACTTATTTATACTTTTATCTATAAGTCTACTTTTATCTGTAATTGTTTTTAATATTTTAGTTTTTTATTGTTGTTTAAACTTTTAATGTACAACACCTTGTTTGACTAAGTTCATTTAAAGGTGTTATATAAATTAATTAAACTTAAAACTTAATATTATGATAACATACTAGCATTAAATCATATATATATTTTTTTTTAATTTAGACAAAGAATATTTTTAGCTTGAAATCTCTTTACTCGTTAGAATTAGAATTTTGTTTCATTGGATTAAATAAAAAAAAGGGAATTCTGTCTCAATTTGGGCATTCTGATACAAATCTAAATTAATTTACTAACTTTTAAAAGAATTAAAGTGCTTGTTGAATAACTACAAAGCTAAAAAATACAAATAAAAAACTGTGGCTTAGGAAAATTGAAACATTTAGGTGACACTTTATAATAAGATTATTAACAAGCTTTATTAACACATTAACAAACATTATTAATGTGTTTATAGGATGTTTTTAAGACATTTTTAGCACAATAAGCCAAATATGGTTGATTAACATATTAAAATTCATTAACATCTAAAGTGAAACCATTGTCTACAAAGGCCACATTAATAAACTGCTTACAAGCTTAACAAAACTATTAACTATCTCTTTTTACAGCACCTCGCCTAAAATGTTTCAAAACTTTTTTCCACAATAGAATAAATGGGTTTCATTCGAAAATATGCAATAAAAATGATTAAGCAAATAAACGAATGACTGCAGCAAATTTCAAATTCTGCAAAAAGTTAAACAATCTTGTTTAAACTGGTTACACACAGTCTGGATACTGTTTCTAATTTGACAAATAAGCTGAGTTTGATGAATCATCAGTGGGAATGTAATCCTTACAAGGCTGATTTACTTAAGCTAAATAAACAAGAACCAAATTTCAACTTTTACAGTGACATTCCTGCATTCTGCAATGACCCCCCCCCACCTAACGCCATCTCTCTGCTCAAACCCCAGCACCCCGAAAACCCCAGCCTGGTTCACATACACAAGATTAAGTAGCAAAAGTGACATCCAAGACCAATCGGGCCACCCAAGAGAACCACAGCCAGCGGAAAGGCTGTCAGAGCCCCCTTTTGCAACATTAATCTTCAAGCCTCTCCCGCACTGCCAACTCTCATCTCCTTCAAACGGGACACGGAGGCAGAGGACTGAACTTTTCCCTCCCCAAAGGTTCTCTCCTCTCCATCAATTAACTCTTTGGGGGACAATTGCTCGTCCCCCGCCATGTGTCAGGCAACTTCAAAAGCAATCGCTTTTCCAGACATTTGTGTTTTTATTTTCTTTTTGATGCTGAAATTTGAGTTAGAAATTAGGATAATTGGAGAGCTGATTTACAGAGGCCTTCAGGTGTGTTTTTGTGGCCCTAAAGGTTAAGCTGTGGACAAATCTTTTTGACAAAACCAGTAAAATGCCGGCCTGAGCATCTGAATCGAGTTCTTTTGTCATCCTCGCCGACCAGCAGCCTCTTTGATCTCTTTCAGGGGAACCAGGACTTGTTTGTGTGTCCAACCTGATAGCGGTGTGAATGGGAGAGCGGAGAAGATGAACACAGCAGCTGATAAAGAGCGGAACATGAGTGTGTTACGGTGTGGATGCCTTCGGTCCCAGGAGGGGGCCTTCCTAACCCCGAACTCTCTCTGCTCCAAGACCTGAGAGGCGAAGGCGAATGACACGCCGTCCTTTGAAGACGCTCAAATCCTCCTCCGGCTCGCTTTGATGATTTACACTCCTGGAAATCTGATTTGTAAGATAGATATACTGGAAAAAACTCTCCTGATCTTCATCAACAAAAACATCGATGATCTCACTGAGAGGAATTCTGATAAATGAGCTTTAATCCAACATCGCCCAAAATCAACAAGCAGGGACGTTCTGCAGGACTGAGCTTTATTATAATTAAACGTTTCATCGTTTTGCTTTAGAAGATCCCACTGCATACCTCCTCACTGACGTGACACAAAAGCTGCAGCTACAAGTCCCAGTTTGTGCAGAGATTTTCATTTTTCTCTGCCACATACCTGGACTTCATT
>NC_050520.1:6634006-6646000 GCF_002922805.2 Oryzias melastigma
GTATCTGCTGCTGGAGTTCATGTAGACGCTGATTTATGTCCAGACTCGTTCTGCCCTGTTGAACTGTCTGAGCTTCCAAAAACAAGAGCTTAATCCAAAGCAGGAACCCGTCTTTCAGACCCCCTTCCAAACAGACTTTTCATGGAGATGCTCCCGCTTATTATTACTTTCATAGCTGATCTGCTTAAACAAATTTCACAGGCCATTTACCTCACCCCACCCCCACCCCCCAAACACACACACACGCTAACGAAAAAACTGGACTTGATCCGAATGACGATGCTAAACATGAATGAAGAATCCACTCAGCGGAGGCATTCCTCAGGGCTCTGTGCCTGGACTTTTTTATTCACATTTAAGCTGATGTTTTTCTAACAGAAAACATGAATTTAACAGACTGTTCTGTAGGCCATTTCATGCTAGCATGAGGACGTTTTCTACGCCTGAATTTAACACAACAAGATGGCGCTTTGAACGAGTTAGAACAACATTTTGGACACTAAAAAAATCAGCTTTTTACACCCGTCAGCTTCGGACTATAATAGTACAAACTAAACAGCCATTTTCTGACCACAATTATCACAGTTCCCCAGAGTCAGGGAATGCACCGGGACTGAAGTTATCACTCCCATCGATTTTGATTGGTCCTTCCTGTTAGGCCCGCCCCAACGGGGACAAAAGTTTTGAAACTGAAATTTTCTGATTCAAAAATGAAAAAAAAAATAAATAAATTTTGAGTTTTAAAACCTAAAAAACATTTGAAGCTGAAAATAATTCAATTTATTATAGAATATCAAACATTTTTGGCCAAACACCACTATTTTTTTTCAATTTGTTTTAATTTTGTTCCAAATATTTATGTCTATGATTTGTCTCCATCGTGGTACATTTAACTTTGTCCAATCAAAGCTGCTGCCAGCTGGCAAATCCAGCTGCCCCCGCCCTGTGGCCGCCCACCCGTCGCCTGATTTGGTAATGACGTCTTCCCTGCCTGTCACTGCACTGTCACCACTGGCACCGCCGCCCCGTTCCAAATGTAAACGGGGCGGCCCCTCCCCGAATCAACTTTTGGAGAGAAATCATCCAGACGCTGTAAAATTCACAAAATTCAGCTGTCGCCTCATCAGCCAACAGCTACACTTGAGGAAAAATGTACATTTAGCCCAAATAAGAATTTGTAATACTAATTATTGTAAATTATGCACTGTATTTCTAATGTTTTTGTATGGATATAAGCTGATGTTGGTTGCCTTGTTTATATATTATTCTTGCTTTGATTGCTTTAAATAAACAAATTCCAAGATCATTTTTCTACCCTAAAGGCATTTTTATTTGTTGCTAATTTAAAGATTTTCTAAAGAACTTTAGGTATTTTTTGGGCTGTTCTTCTGGACTCCCTCGGGTCAAACTGTCATCTCTTTTCCCAAATCATTTATGTGATTCTTCAGAATTTCCTAGTGGGTGTGGTCAACGTGTAAACAGGATACCATGTGACCGACCCCGAGAGGTGAGGCCTACGGATACTTGTTTTCTTCTTTTTGTCAGCAGCTGTTCTCCTTTGCTTGAAACCTATTTTCCCCTTCATTTACAACAAAAATAATCATGTTTCTAAATGGATGCCCTGCTGTTGTATGTATTTTCTACTCTGAAAACATGGAATCCTGTAGAACATTTCATGTACAATGAGACAATTCAAAGTGTTTTACATAAAACCTTAAAAGAAACAATCAAGAGAAATAGTAAAATAGATTAAAAGAAAGTAAAAATATCCTTATTTTAAGAAAAATGGTCTTACTTTCTGTCTTGCAAAGAAAATCATTTTATTAAGAAAATTGTTCAAAAGAAAAATAACAGTTTGAGAAAACATGTCTTCTTTTTTAAAAAAATAATAATTCTTGGTAAAATAATTTCTATTCCCTGTTGGCAGATTTTTTTTATTTTTTGCTTATTTAAATCAAATCTACCACTGCAGTTAGAATATCTGACACACTTCTAAAGTTTCAAAGTAATCTATCCAGAAACATGAATTTTTTTAGTTCATCAAACAAAAGTCTCTGTTTATGCAGAATAATCAAGACCTTCAGTTTCTAAATCTGAGAGTAAAACCTGCAGAAACCTTAAAGATTTTTTCAGTTTAACAAAGTTCTAGGATGCATTTCTTTTAGTGTTTAGTGTTAGTACAAGCTCAGACATGGATAAAAAAATACAACTTCTTTTGACAATAACGAGTATCTCATGAGCGTCCATCAGCTGATGGGTTTCCTCTATTTTCTGTCTCCAAAGGCAATATTACTAAAACTACATTTCTTTTTTTCTTACAAAGTAGGAAATGATTCAATATGCAATGTTATAATCATAAAGATCGTTGTTTTAAAGGCTGGGAAAAGAGGTTGAAAGTCGACAGGAATCGAGAAGCTCCATTGTTTTGCTGAAACATGAACATTGTTGCAATATATTATTTAGATGAAAACTTTCTGAAATTCCAGAAAAAGCTTTCTAAATTAGCTTGATTCAGAATATGGTAGAAAGAAACAGTTATAAAACACTTCCCAGCTAGACACACTGATGAAGGCTCCTCTGCTGAACATGGTACCGCCCTACAACCACCAGGAGTAATTTGGAGTTCAGTGTCTCGCCCAATGTCACTTCCAGAATGTGGGCCGGCAGGGCGGGAGTTGAACCTGCAGTGTTCCAACCAGAGGTCGGTCGCTCCACCTCAGCACCACATTCATACTCTACTGTTGAGTAAGAATATTATTTCTCTAAACGTGTCCAGCATAAAGGAGCTGAAGGCTCTAACAGGTTTTCCTGTTAAAAAAGAGGTTATAAATCTTTGGACACAGGAAGTGTATATTTGGATAAACCTCTTTTGTATTTGACGCTGAACTAGACATTTTTTTTTGTATTTTATTTTTTCGAAGAATCTACTCTTTGATGCAGATGGCTGCGATGGGAAGACCAACATTCTGCTCATGCCTGAACGCCCTGAGTTGTTTTTTCTCTCCTTCGTTAACAATCATGTTTCTGTACAGGTTTGTTTTTAGACTTTAAAGATATCTGATCAAGTTTGAACTTTCTTTGCTCCTAACCTCTGTCAAAATCAGAACAATCCAGATTATTTTTTTGTCAAATTAAGCACTAGAATCTAGAAATAAGGTCGTTATTATTAAAAACAGTCCAAAATAATTTTGCTCTAAACTCTTGACAATTGAAAAACCTGATTTAAGGATAAACACGAAATGCTTGATTTAAAAATTATTTTAGTATTTTGGGATTGAAAATGTGGATTAGAAGAAGTGCTAATTTGAGATTTTATGAGGATTTATTAAGATGAGCCAACTTGTATTCTCATTTTGTTCACGATTTGTTCTAAAATGAGTCGTTTTTGTCACTACTGTAATCAAAATAAACCATAATTAATCACTCATAAAACTCATAAAGTACACAAATGTACTCATTACTGGGCTGTTTACTATTTAATTTATGGTAATTCTTCAGCTTTTTTAGCTTATTTTTCTTTTTTTGAATTTGAAAACCTTGTTTCGACGGGATGTTCCATAAATCTCCATACATAGGAAAAACAAACGTTTCTTGATGTAAACCATTTTTATTTATAAAGTTTGCTCAGAATGACTGTCGTTGTGTTGATAACATCTTACTTGATCCTAAACTGTCTGTTTGAACTTGACAATAAGTGCCGTGTGTGTGATACTGGTCCCATGTTTTCTGTTACATGCGTTTGTAACCATACGACTGCTTGCTGAACCAAATCAGGGTGATATTATTCAAAAGAAAAGAAATGTAGAGAAATACATTCTAGAACCAAGTATGTGTGGACTGTATTATGTCTTGGAGACTTCTGGGACACCCTGTAAATTTTGGTTTATTATTATAAGATTTATTTTTTATGTAAAAATGACTTACTGAGGTGAATTTCTTCTAAATAATACAGTTTTTTCTGTTTAAGGCAACGTCTTTTTGCATTATAGACAACCAACACCTGATCCAGTTCCTCAGAAGTCCCATAGATATAAAACAAGTGGAATAGTTCTGGAAAACTGTCAGAAAACCAACAGAGAGATCCACTTTGTACTATTTTTTTTTTACAGCAAAGTCATAACAAACTAAAAAGAAGGGATGGCAGCAGCCCCTGATATGGTCCAGGCCTCCAGACGAAAACAGCTCTCTATAAAGTTTTAAAGGTGACATTTCCTCACAATTAACGACGTTTCAGCTCTCTATCGAGGTTGGGGCTTCGGTTACTGACAGTAATATTTGATACAAACATGGAAAATCAAAGGGAAAAAGTGCAGAAACGATGTTTGCTGTGGAATTCGGAGACCACATGGAGTCACTTTGGTTTTATTTGTGGGGCAGGACTTTTGATCTGTTTGACAACCTGTTAACGCGTGCGAGCTAGTCCTGGAAAACTAACCAGCTAAAGATGTAAAGTTTTATAGATCTGAGGAGAGGAGGAGGATCTAGGAGGCAATACTTACTGGGATTTATTTTTTGTTTGGTTTTAGGAGACGTTCTGTGCTTTATTACGTCTTTCCTGATGCAGTCAGTCAGAGGTGTGTGTGTGTGTGNNNGGGGGGGGGGTTGTTTTGGTTAACAGACCGTTCTCACCACACAGATTGCTTTTACACCTGTCTGAGAGCCCACCACAATGCGAGCCTGAGCACTTCCAAATGTGGCCTGGCTGATAAATGATCCACCACCGGATCACCTGCTAAGACCGCTTTTAGCTTCTGCTGTCACTCTAGACGTTAAGGGTGTTTGTTTGTTTACATGTGTTTATTCGCCGGCTGTACCGTAGAAATGGCGTTCCACTTGTCTGGATTGTGAGGTTTTCCTTCGCCACTCCTTGACGTTGGGATCTGGACTCCGAGGTCGTTCCACCATCTGCTGGGGATGCTTTGTTTTCCTGGTTGCCGTGGAAACGTCATCTCTCCGCTTGTGCGCTTTGGCCTGTTCCTGCGCTCTGCAGAGGGAATCTGGTAGCCTCCCTGATCGTGTTGCACGATATCTCCTTTGTGGAGCTGCGCACACGATGACAGAGTCAACTTTTTCAAGAAAATGAGAAGAAACGGTCGCGGCTCCAACAGCTGGACAGGAATGTGGGTTTCAGGCCAGTTTAAACACATCAGAAATTAGGAACATCATCACTGTGATTTGAAAATTAAATAAAATAAAATAAAAAGCTGTGAATCACAGCGACCCCACACATCTACAGCTGAGGTGTTGATCAGGATTGTGGAAAGAACTATGTGATTTAACAACCAAAATAAACCTGTCTGTGGAATGTGGAGGTACAGATTGTTTTGGACGAAGCTAAAAAAGAAAAAAAAACCTGGAAAGCTGAGCATTACTGGAGAGAATTCAACAACTAATTTAGATAATTTTGAACTTGATGGCAGCAATAAAAACCAGGATAGTGATGTTTACTCCTCCTTTAAACCCCCCTATCACATTTTTAAAATAAAAATGAACGTTCCCAGTAGTGTTTTAATTATGATTATGACGTTTTTAACCACAAACTAAATGTCTTAAAAAGCCATTTTCATGTTGATCTGATCCAAAATCTCCTCTGAGGGGGCGTGGCTTTTGGAGCTCCGCCCCTTATCTTCAACATTTGTGATTCTTAAACAAAAAATCTTTATTATTCTTTCATTTTTTAACCATTAACACAATAATTCCAGTTGATTCTGAAGGAGAAAAGCGGCTCTGCCGCTTTTCTCCTTCAGAATCAACTGGAATTATTGTGTTAACAGATGAAAAGTTACAATAAATCAAAGAACATAAACAGTGGAGCTCCGATTTTAAAGGGTTAAGCTCAGGAGACCAGCTGCAGCAGCTTTGGAAACTTGTTTTTTCTCATCTCCTTTATTGTTGTATTTTTTTTTAAATTCCCAATGCATAAAATGTTTGCAGTCGGCGCCATGCCTTTTCTAATGGGCGTGGAATACAGTTTGCTGAATACGATGCAGTCTGGATGGGGAACACGTGTCGCTCTAAAACCCGGAGAAACTGCTCCGCATTGATGTTTCCTCTCCTAATGCGCAGTCTGGACATTTTATAGACTCTAATGTGCCCACGTACAGACAGAGATGCAGACTTTTACAGCGAGCGCAGATAAGACGGAGGCTTCCTGAAACTTTGAGTCAGAGCAGATGCTTTTTTTATTTATTTTTGGGGGCCATATTGCTTTAGTAAATGGAGTCAAAAGGTCACAGTACGGAAATATATTAGGTTATGGTTAATATTAAAATGATGTGTTTTTGTAGATTCACTGTAGTGAATCTCAGCGTCTTTACGTACGTTTTTTGGCACTTAAAAACTCACTTTCAGCTTTTTCAGCAATCCTAGTGTCCAAATGTTAAAATTGTTCTGGACATTACTACTTGTATTTTTTGTAGTAATAAACTTTATAGTTTTTGAAATATTGAATGATAATAAATAAGAAAGCCTTTGAACTCAGCATTTTAAGGAGATTAGCAACAAACCTTTAAATATATTCATGGGCTATGTTTTCATCTTTCGTAGTAATTTTCAAAAAATTAGAAGTTTAGCTAATATTTTAGCAACATGCTAACTTTTTGACTAATTTTAGAGGAATTTTTGGCCGTTTTGGAGTTTAGTTTGTATTTAAACAACGTGCTAGCTTTTTTTTTTTGCTAATTTGTTACCTATTACGGTTTTTACATGTTACTTTAGAGTTTAGTTTCTATTTCAGCAACATGCTAACGCTTGTGACTAATTTAGAAGAATTTTAGGCTGTTTGGAGTTTAGTTTGTATTTAAACAATGTGCTAGCTTTTTTTTTTTTTTTTTTTTTGCTAATTTGTTACCTACTAAGGTTAATTTAGAGTTTAGCTTCTATTTTAGCAACATGCTAATGTTTTTCACTAATTTAGAGGAATTTTAGGCTGTTTTGGAGTTTAGTTTGTATTTAAACAATGTGCTAGCTTTTGTTTGCTAATTTGTTACCTATTACCGTTTTTACATGTTACTTTAGAGTTTAGCTTCTATTTTAGCATCATGCTAATGTTTTTGACTAATTTTAGAGGAATTTTAGGCTGTTTTGGAGTTTAGTTTGTATTTAAGCAACGTGCTAGCTTTTTTTTTTTTTTGCTAATTTGTTACCTACTAAGGTTAATTTAGAGTTTAGCTTCTATTTTAGCAACATGCTAATGTTTTTCACTAATTTAGAGGAATTTTAGGCTGTTTTGGAGTTTAGTTTGTATTTAAACAATGTGCTAGCTTTTGTTTGCTAATTTGTTACCTATTACCGTTTTTACATGTTACTTTAGAGTTTAGCTTCTATTTTAGCATCATGCTAATGTTTTTGACTAATTTTAGAGGAATTTTAGGCTGTTTTGGAGTTTAGTTTGTATTTAAGCAACGTGCTAGCTTTTTTTTTTTTTTTGCTAATTTGTTACCTACTAAGGTTAATTTAGAGTTTAGCTTCTATTTCAGCAACATGCTAACGCTTGTGACTAATTTAGAGGAATTTTAGGCTGTTGGAGTTTAGTTTGTATTTAAGCAATGTGCTAGCTTTTTTTGTTTGTTTGTCAATTTGTTACCTACTTAGGTTTTTACATGTTACTTTAGAGCTTAGCTAATATTTTAGCAACATGCTAACGTTTTTGACTAATTTAGTTACTGAGGTTTTTTTCAATTTTCTTGGAGTTTGCTGGCCTCAACAAGCTTGCTTTTTTTGGGAAATTTGCCCTCTACTAAGGTTTTTTGAGCTAATTTAGAGTTTAGCTCATTTTTAAGCAACACACTAATTATTTTTGCAAAATTGGCATGTATTAGGGATTTTTAAGCAATTTTACTACAACATTTTCAGGAATTTAGGTCAACTTCAGTGATCTTTCATAGTTCTTTAACAAAATGTCCAGTCTTCTAGCAAATATAACATTTTTCAAATAACTTTTGCATTTTCAGCAAATCCCTTCAGCATTTAAAGTAAATAGTGTCACCATTTTCAGCAAAAAGCTTCGGCTTCTTCAGCGACTACTTTCAACAAAAAGGATTCACGCTAACATTATTACAGGTAATGCAACTTCTCTAGTTGTATTTAAGTTTTCATAACTGTGAGTTTTAAGCTTTTGAAATGTTGTCACTGATTTAAAGACCCACTGCAATGAAAATTGTAATTTAACATGTTTTTGTGTCATTTTCTCACAATAGTGGACATATATTAATAAAATTAAGCTTAAAATTGAAATTCTGAGTATTTCTTTATGCAAATCGTTGTGAATCAGGAGCAAACAAAAAATATAGTTTGAAAAAGACGTAGAAAATACAATGTGTGGGCCACAAACTTCCTGCTCTGCTCCGTTCTGATGCATCCCCTTGTAGACAAACAGATGCATGTACTTGTGGTTGTGGTCTACAATCTTGATATTTTGTCGGTGGAAGTAAGTCTCAGCCGATATCCCATTATCCCTTCGTTAACACTCTCTCCCGTTAGCTTACAGCCCCTCCCAACTCCAAGCTAATACTACCGATGTGACAAAAATGGCGAGCAATATCTGAACTATCCAGCCATACAGTTTTGAGCCGGATGTTAGCTCAGATGAGGCAAACCAAGACGTTAATGGATCTATTTGTCTGCAAGTGGATGTCCAGAGAAGCGCTTTTCTTCACGTGCGTTTTAAAGCAAAGACGTTTACATTTTAATGTTAATGACTTTTTGTTGCAGCATGACCTTTTTAAAGTTATAAAACTGCTGTTGTTGTGTATAGTTGAGCGTTGGAAGTTAGCGGACCAGCAATTATTGGTGACGTCATCGAACGAAAGTGACATCCAAATTATGAGACATTTTTTGACCTCACATGAGAAAAATACTACAAAAAAAAGCTAAAAACAGCAAAAACATGATTTTCATTTGAGTGGATCCATCTTAATCCCCTCAACCTGGACCGGGTCGCAGGGCAACAGTCTAAGCATGGATATGTCCAGACTTCCCTCTCCCCGGTCACTTCCTCCAGCTCCTCCATGGAGAGCCCGAGGCGTTCCCAGGCCAGCTGAGATCTAGTCTTTCCAGCGTGTCCTGGTCTTCGCCGCGGTTTCCGCTCAGTCGGACAGTTCAGTTCAGTTTATATGAGCAAACCACATCTCTGAGTCATGTCACTTCTTTATTTTACAGAGATTTACCCGACAAATGCAAATGACCTGTTAAATACTATAAGATACTAAAAGAGTAATTTTTACATTTTATAAGTATTATGAGCTTCCAGCACGGATTTTACTGAAACAGAATGTCAGTTTTAGGCTCAGTTTAATGACAGATTTGTTGCTTTTAGACAGACATTTTTGTTTTGTTTCATTGACAAAACTGTTTTTGTCTGTTATTTTAATTCCAGCCATCCCACTGGAGTGTTTCCAGTTAACCCCATGAGTTGACAGATACATTACAACTTGTTTTTGTGACTGTTTCATGTTTTCAAATGTGGATTTCTCGATAAAAATCTGAAATTACATAATGCTGGCAAAAAGCTGCCTTCACACTTTTGATGCAGATTGTGTTTGTTGCTTATAGTGACTGTAAGTAAACAACATGTGCTTCAAACTGCCTGTCTGCGGAGAGCAGGGATGGTGAGGTCATGGTGGGCCCGGAGGCGCCTTGCGTGAGTGAAGGTGCGTGTTATTTTTGAAGCTCCTTTAACAAATAATGCTGTTGGCAAACATTCAAACTAAAACTTTGACATGAACTTCTCTGTCCAGCTGCTGAGGCGAAGCAGGATGCTGGGCTTAATCAGGCCCGGTTTTATGACGGCGGGGCCAAAGACTCCATTATGGAGGTAAAAGAAAGCAGTTCAAGACCGACAAATCCTTTATCTTCATTTCTTTCATTATGCGATGTAGAAAAAGGTTTTTTACTCATAAAAAGGGAATAAACTTGATCACACGGACTTGAGTAAACTCTATAAGCAGGTACTGCAGCTGGAATTTTAAAAACCAGCGGATTAAGTCACATCCGTGCAGCTTGTGAATGCAATAAACCGCTTTAATGTTCCCTCAAATGTATATGTTTGCTAAAATTGGGCTGCAATAAAAAGATCCTCTGTTTCATTTTGAACCTTTAAATCTCGATTTTCCCGAGAGGTCAGATGATGGAAATGTTTCAATACTCGTGTGTTGCTGTTGCACACAACAGGCTCTCATTAGATCTTTGTGGGAGGCCAACAACTGCAAACAGTGATGTAAGTGGACTTTCCAAAGAGACGCCAGCGAGCGCCACCAATGTTTGTATCCCCACCGAGCCACAGGTGGGATTAAAACCGTCTGCTTGGCTGTTTGCCACGCTCAACGTAAAGTGTTATAATCTTGTTTTAAATGTGAAAGTTGCATTGAAATTTTCCATCAGTAGTGCATCCAAAGCAATTAAAGTGTTTGCGGCGCATGTGCTGCTGAACACTCCGAGCCCATGTTTACGGCCGGATGGATCAGAGCATTTGTATCGCTGATGTTTGTGTTGTAATGATGGGTTCGAACAATGCCACTGCGCTGCCATTCTCATTTCTCATAATTTATTGTGCTTATAGGCCAAGACGGGTGGAATGCTTTCAACTTTTATGACACAAAACTTGTGCCAAGAGCGCTCTCTTTTTCCCCCGCTGCTTCTCTGAGAGAACGTTCAAAGGGGGGAAAAGCAACACATGCTGTCATTCATGCCCTGCTGTTCAGATGGGCCATTTCGCTCATATCACATCGGCACCTTTGATGTGCCGAGTAACGGGGCAGCAGAAATGGCGAGCGCGAGGCTGTGAGAGATTTGCGATGCGCTGCGTTATTTAATGAAGGTCTTTACCAATTAGGCTCCCATGATTGGTGTGTGAATGTCAGGGCAGTCATGCAATTGGGGACTCAAAGCAACACCACCGGTTAATGAACACAAAGACCGTAAACAAGTGTGTAAAGCTGAGCGTTTTAAAGCATTAATGGCTTTCTGAAAGATCTCAGCTTTATTTCAATCGGCCTGCAGGAGAAAAGCATTCTTTCTTTCTTACCAACGGTGGAAATGAGGGCCTGATTCATGCACAAAGTTCTCACATAAAAAGCTGACTAATCCTTTTTTTTTCCTTTGTGGTCAAATTGGGGTTTGAATAGTTGCTAATTTTGACAACATTTTAAAGACTAGGTCATAAAGATTCAAGGTTTCTGTGCCTGAGAGGAATGATGACTGCATGTGTTCTAACTGCAGACGACTGTCTTTCACATTAAAGACACATCTCGAGGAAAATTGTGTTTTTGGAGTTTTTAACATGTTTTTCTGGCATTTTCATGATGATGGAGGACAAATATGATGAAAATTAAGCTTAAAATTGCATTTTACAGTATTTATTTATTCAAATTGTTGTGAATCAAATATAGAGAAAAAAATCGATGAAATCTGGATCAAAATTGAATGACTGGATAGCTCCAATATTGCTCAACATTTTTATTGTACCAGTAATCTAAGGTTGGGTGTAAACAGAGAGCTCTCAGTTATAGATGAGGCAAATAACTCCTGCCGCTCTGCAGAAACTATGTCCAAGGTAATGACACAGGTTTTTTTTTTTGGCTTAAAAACTGCATAATCTTAACTTCAATAAAAAGGAATGTAAATAAAAAAGGATTTATTCGCGATACAAAAGGGAAGAAAACATCCTGCGTATTAGCGGGACAAGTTAGCCAAACGGTGGCAAAACCCTTTGTATTGTAGAGAGATGAACATCCATGAATTTAAAATCCAACTCTCGCTAAATCAGGCCGATCCGTCCCCATTGCTTCCTGATACCCGTCAACAGCGATTAGTCCGAGTCGGCTTGAGTCACATTTTTAGATGAACTACAGTCGCCAATCAGGGATGAGCTGATGATGGGAAATTAGAGCAGGCTTGCAAATTTCTGACAGTTTTTTTTTTTGGCTAAAATCAACATAATCATGATTAAAAGAGCACTGAAAATTCTTTTTAAATGGGTCAAACGACGATCGGAGT
>NC_050520.1:6646374-6671166 GCF_002922805.2 Oryzias melastigma
GGGAAGAAAACATCCTGCGTATTAGCGAGACAAGTTAGCCAAACGGTGGCAAAACCCTTTATATTGTAGAGAGATGAACATCCATGAATTTAAAATCCAACTCTCGCGAAATCAGGCCAATCCATCACCATTGCTTCCTGATACCTGTCAACAGCGATTAGTCCGAGTCGGCTCGAGTCACATTTTTAGATGAACTACAGTCGCCAATCAGGGATGAGCCACACTCCTTTTAGTAAAAACAGCTCGGGATAATCTGTCAGTCAAGCTTTGGAGGTGGGGCCCACAAGTTTGTACTGAGGCATCTGATTGGTCAGTTTATAACTTGAATGACGTGTGATAAAGAAAAAATATATTTGAAAAAAAAAATAGAGTTAGAAAGAAGATGTTAAGAAGAAGGTATCAGAACAAGAATGATTATTCTGACAAATAAAATTACTGAAAAATGACTGACTATTTCTCAATGGAAGTCTATAGGATTTTGGAATTAGCAGATATTTCCTGTTTGAAACACAAGAGGGGAAGAGTTGAGCTGTCCAGGGTTTCTACAGTCTATGGGTGGATCCCAAACGTATTCGAGAATGGAGCTAGTGGACAGGTGAAACTGAGGAGACGACTGCAGAAACAAGCAAACAATCTCCTGGTGGAGGTGCAAAAGAAGCAAGCTTTGAACATGGACTATTGAGCACAGACGGAAAAGTGGGCGTGTCTCCAGGAAAGCAAAGAGGATTTTGGACACAGAGATTGATGATGCTTCACAGAGAAAAGAAACGTTCAAAAAAGATCAGAAAACAACATTGTTCCCATTTTTTCAATAAATCCTAAAATGTTCAATGTTGTTGCATTTCTTGACCAAATTTTGCCGCAAAATAAACCTATTAGCCAATCACTATTCTGACGGGTCTCCATCAGACGCCTGTCTGTAATAAACGCCGGGCCGGCTACCAAATTTTTGGAATAAACGCAGGAGTTACTATTGAAAGACATTCCTATAAACAGTTGCAGAGATACGGTGTGTCTACGAGTGTGAGTTACTTGGGTATTACCAGCAACATCTCGAATAAAACTCGTGTTTTTAGGATGTTCTTGTAGCATTTTATCCATTTTAATGTTAGGTTGGGTTTGTTGCGACAGACTGGCGACCTGTCCAGGGTGTACCCCGCCTTCGCCCTTCAGTAGCCGGGATAGGCTCCGGCGCCCCGCGACCCCGAAAGGGACACAGCGGTCAAGACGATGGATGGATGGATGGATGGTTGGGTTTGTGAGGGGCTGCAAGCTAACAGGAGAAAGTGTAAACAAAGGTATGATGGGAAATTAGAGCAGGCTTGCAAGTTTGTTTTTTGTTTTTTTTGTCTAAAATCAACATAATCATGATTAAAAGAGCACTGGAAATGCTTTTAAAATGGATCAAACGACGATCGGAGTGAGACTTTAAGGAGTTACCACGACCCAGAGGACAAAGCATCAGCGGCTTTGACCCGTTTCTTCAGGTTCTGTTGTGATAACGTCTTCCCTTTTGCTGTCACAGAACTCAGAGCAAACTTCATTTATCAGATAGTAGTCAGTAATGAGGTGAGTGGTTGAGAAATAAGCAAGCACGACCCAAATGTTTGATTTAGATTTATATATAATGGTGCATTTATTGACAAGAATGATGCAGGTGGAGGCGGAGCTTCAGTTTACTTGGCGCTTCTCCTGGTCCTCTTGTCCCAGGAGAAGTTCGCTCCGTAGGACTTGACTCGGGGCTTGGAGCTCCTCTTCTCCGTGACTTCGTAGCTCCAGCCTAAAGTGATAAACATCAGCGTGAGTGATGGGCCTCGGAGAGCCATATTTGTTCCCAGGGGACGAGTTCCGACCACAATGAGGTGTTTTGTAGACATCGCCAGGCTGCGTGTTGTCAGAACAACTCTAATCATTTTGGTGGTGCGATAAACAGAGAAAGGCTGTTTCCTTTGCTCAGTTTCAACAAACTTTCACAGATGGTCGACTTCTGAGTCGAAGTGACCCCAACTGGTGTCGGACAGGAAGTGAGGTCAGTGTAATCCTAACTTTTGTTAGCCTTTCTGACCATCAGCGGTTGGTTAAGCCTGAAACCCAAAAACTGAAGCAGGAGCAACTGCCTGGAGAATCACGCAGTTCCAACGGCTGCCACTTCAGGGCGCTACTCCCCAAACCCAACGAGACGGAAAAAAGGAGCACGAAGAAGAAAACTGACTCCTCCCTCTGAAAGTTGCATAATAAGAGCCTGAAAATCCTCAAAATTTACAGACATGCTACAACATTTTTTTTTAATTATGCTTATTAAAATTCATACTTTTCATTATTACTTTTTCTGGTTTGTGAAGTCTGAACCTCATCGTCAGGTGGAGCAAACTATCTGAAGAAGTGAACTCTGGAGTAAATCAAGTCCTTCTGTAAACTAAATCTGACTTAAAGTTAGCGCTGAAAGAGTCCAGAAGATGTGGACAACAAAAAGTATGAAATGAAACATTTTTAGGAAAATAAAGCAAATTCAAAAGAACTTGAATTCAAAGTCTGAGCTTCTTCTTTCCAGCAGGAAATGATTCATCAATAAATACAGAATCACTGTTTTATCATCATTTCAAAGCTTGGCAGATTTACTTAATTAAGTCTTAAATTGAAGGAACTTCATAAACAACAAACAGTTGTGAATGTCTTCAAATGAAGTGTAACAGTAATTAAACTAATGCAAACTACAAAATTAAAAATTACTACAAATTGGGTCCGGTGTGAATGAAGCTCAACGGTCAAAGAGTTCCAGTCCGAAAAAAAAGAGTGTGTAATTTATGTGTTAAAGGGTTAATTTGTTTCTGAATAATTTCTGAAAACATTTTACCATTTTTCTCAGCAAAAGCGATGGCATCTTCCTTTGAGGAGAACGACAGCACCATGTTGGAAAGGGGATCGGCTCTGAAACGCACAATTTGCACAAGTCACAAAAATGGAGGTAAAAATGAAACAAATGGTGGTGTAACTGGGAATAATCCCACTAATGTAAAGAAGGAGGTTCTTACGTGGAGGCCCAGCCCATCAGCGGGTTCTCCCAGCGCTCCCGGGTATCGAAGTCCATCTTCCACTTCTTGAGGCTGTTGTTTCCGGACTGCATGGCCGTTTTGGTGGGCACAAAAATGTGAACTCTACGGGTTTTGATGTGCTCCTCTGGGACTCCTGTCACGGTGGTGATGTCCTGAGGGGAAAGCAGAGGAGACGACTGTGAGCAGCAGATCAACCGCTGCATTTAGGACGATAAATAAAATGTTGACAAGATTTTTATATAAGTGCACTTTTAGAGTTCTTCAATTCTGTTTGAAACTTAACTTTTGTCATTTCTGTTGATAAAAGAATGAAAACTGTTAAAAGACATCACATTTTTTGATTTGACGGTTTTGAATCAGAGAAATGTTCTTAGACGCAAAAAAATATGTTTATTCTTTACGCTCAAGAAGCCAAAACAAATATTTAAATATTTCTTAGCTTTTCACATCAAATTCGTAACCAGTTACATTTCAAGACGATGTTAACTGCTGAGGATTGTCGGTATTGTTCCATAACCGCATAAATAAACAGATATAAATACAATTTTTAAATGAGATACATTTGTTTTTTTTTTTTGTTTTTCTCTATTTTCTAAAAAGTATAGGTAAAAATAATTAAAACATTTACAGGAGCAACTAAGCTGATCTCAATGGTTAAAAAAATAAATTAAGTTTGTAATGTTAATTAGATCTATGATTAAATAAAGTTTAGAAACTGTTTGGCTAAAACTATGAATATATTATCATTGTGTTTCTTCAAGTAAAAAAATATTAAAATAAAGTCATTTAAGTAACAGAAAACTGATTACTGGGGTTTTCTTAAATTAGTATTTATTAAATTATGTCAATGTATTTTTGATTAATTAAAGAATAAAATAATTTAAAAAATGAATACAAGTACCAATTAACTGTAACATTTAAACACCAACAGGGGATACTGTATATTTGCTGGGATAACGTGGATCCTGTGTTTGATCAACCGGACAGCAGAGGGTTCCACCAACAACGTGGCAGAACCCGAGGAACGTCCGACCCGACAGGAGCCGGCGGCTCTGTGGGAAGCAAACTGGAAGCCCAGAGAATCTGTGGCTAACCTCCCGGTCGGTCAGCTCAGCCTCAGATGTCTTTTGTCTCCCCTGACTGCTCGCAGCTCATTAGGGGGCATGAAAGTGGTTGTGACATTAACTGGCTGGAAGGGCTGTGGTCTTTGTTTGGCTTCAGTCCTTTAGTGGAGAAAGTGGTGAGGGGAAAAAAAGGAAGACAATCCTCAACAAACATCCAGGATGAAGAATGCTAGGAAAGTGTGGAAGCAGATTGGTTCAAAGTGTTTGGAGTCTGTGCAAAAAAAAAACAGACTTGTTTCAGCTTTTCAAGCTGAATTCACTGAAACTGTGAAGAGGGCTGAGTTTTTACTAAATAAAATTAACATTTTAAAGCCAGTCACGTGAATTTTGGCTTGAAAATGTTTTTACAAATGTAAAAACTAAAACCTAATTACAGTAAAGCTGCAGGAATCAAGTCATCAGCGATTGGCTGGAGAGAGGAGATTTTCACAATAAGACATTGTTTTATTAGGGTTTTCTTAAGTTGAGATGATACGTTTAATTTCTTTTTAAGGATAAGCAATCAGATTTTTGGATTTAACTGCAGATACAGAGTTCAATACTTAAATAACACATTTTTAAAAATGAACAAATATAATAAACAAATCCTATTTGTCTTTATTTTAATTTTATTAACCTTCTTTTATAATTTACACTTGAACAGAGAACCTTTGTGAAGTGGCTTGAACAAATAAAACAAAAATAGAGCAACTAATAACTAGAAAGATTAGTTAACTATTGACTAGTCATGAGGAAACGTTTGGTGACTGTGGCTTTAATATCTTCAGTGCTATTGAACATTTTTTATCATAAGTGATTGATATCTCCATTTAAATATTCCTAAAAATAAACTTTCTTTTCAAATCATTGTTGTAGCATGAAAATGATGAGTATTCACAATTAGTTCATATCACTGTAACTAATTATCAGTTCTGGTTGTTTTTTTGTTTTTTTTTTAAGATTATGGATTTTTTCAAATCATTTTTTGACAGGTCTTGCACTTTGTAGACGGTCCCTTGACAGCCGTCTCACAGTTTAATTCCCATTAAAAATAATAACCAAAAAATTACATTTTTAAAGGAGACACTAGGTGTCAGTTTAAAACATTTCTCAAAAGAGTTATTAATCCCATATCTTGCTAACATGACTGAACTGTTTTTGTGCTCCACCGTATTCTGCTGCCATTTACAACAGTAAGAAAGTCATTTATTTGAAAAATTAATTTTGAAATAAATAGCACTGATCAAAATAATAAAGCAAATATCAGATCCCTGATTGAGGCACAACAGCCGATTCTGATCGAGTCTGAAACTGCGTGAGAGGGACGAATTTCTGATCACATGATCACATCGGGACATTCCTACTTCTTTTGTTGCAGTTGAACAATAAACTATGTCCAAAACAGGAGGAAGTGACTCATAAAAATTTTATTTAAAATTGAATATTTTCACTGCTGCCCCCAAACAATCTCTCGAACAACATTTTTTACAACAGACGTCTGCAGATGAATCAAATCTGTGAATTATGAAGTTCAAATAAAAGCTAAAATTAAACTGGGATATATTGTAGTGAACAAAAAAATGAATTAAATTCTTTTTTACACAACTTTCCCTTTTTTAATCAAATGAGGATCTTTTTGACATGAATGTCTAAACTTTGCAGTGATGCTTCTTCTATTAAAGACACAGTGGCATAAACTGCGTACTATAGGGCATAAGGAGACACATTTGATTTTATAAAATAAAAAAAAATACGATTATTTAAGTTACAAACATCTATTAATAACCTGGAGTTGAGTAATTTCAACCAATCAAATAAAAAATACTAAAGAAGCCAAACAAACGTAATAGAAGTATCAAATGTTGGGTGAATAGTTGTATTAATTGGAAAAGTACAAAAAGTTAAACAGATACATATTTATAAATGTAAAGTAAGCCATTATAATTAATCATAAACAGACATATTTGCATTTCATTCATGAGACATGAAACCATTAAATGTATTTTTTTATGTGTTGCTTGAGAATGAGTGGGAGGAAACCAACTTATATAGACCTGACAAAACATTTATAAATGAATAAATTACTCAACTATAACATGAAAAAGCAGGATCATGAAATAACGCCGTAGGTGATGTGTAAAAGCAGCAGAGAACCTCAGAAGGAAACCGGAACCTTCCATGCAGGCGGGCTGTTTCTGAGAATGAGGACAGAACTCCGAAACCACAAAAAAGCTCTTGATTAAATCAGTAATAAGAATAAATGTGGAATTGTTGCAGTTTAAGATCCAGCTTTGATCCAAGGGGCAGTTTGGACACAGTATGCATGATAACGTCCATCTGGTTTCACTTAGTATTTTTTACTTTTAATGTAAAACATAACAGACCCTTTTTTAATGTTTTTGAGGTCAAAAGGGTATTCTAATTTTGATGAATGCACTCCAGTAAGTCCCGTCTCTGAGCAAATATTCATGAATAATACACTGTGAGTATGCCTCTGATACAAACCTTAAAGATTTGTTTTAATAATTTAAAAAAATGCTTTTAAAAATGACATTTCCACAAGTTTTTTTAATCATTTTTGAATGTTGGAATTGGTTTATTACAAGAAATCAAAAGAAAAAATACTAAAGAAGACAAACAAAAGACATATTTATACATTTGGATGATAAATTGTAACTTGATTGAGAAATAAAAAAGGAAAGTAAGACAAAATACACTTTAATTCTTTTAAATCTGCATTAAAATAAGAAAAACTGACACAAAAAGAGGAGAAACAGTTTTAGGAACCAAAACGTCCACATGATCAATACAGGAGTGGAGTAACAAAGACAAAAAGGGAAAACATTGAAGCCATTTTCGTGCTTTTGACACACGTTTTCCTCGTATTTCAGTTGATTTTTCTACAGCACAAGAAAGTAGGCCAGTGTGACGCTGTGAGCGAGCGTGGCCGGTGGATATTATGGAGCGAGCGGAGTCCCTTCGGGCTGCTATCAAGGATCTGGTCCAATTCTTATGGGAATTAGCAAACAAGCATTGGGAAGTCGGCGACAAAACACAGACGAACCTCCCAGCTTGCAGACAGCAGCCACCCAAGACTGAAGCATTCCAGGGAGCTCTCCTTTCAATACAAGAATTTTACACATTTCAATGGCCATTAGAACTTCAAAGCATCTAATTTTCATCATTGTCTGTCATCTGCCAGTTGATTTGTAGAAAGGGGGTCATTCTCTAAAAAGCTCGCACAAAAGCCCGCCTCTCTTTTGACAAAGAAGCTTCCAATAGTGTTTTTTTTTTTAGGTCTAGGAAATGACACGTCCAACGGCTAAACCACCGCTGAACCTGGATTTTCCACGCCAAGAAGCAAAGATCGTGTTCAATCATAAACAACATTAAAAAGATTGATAAAATAAAAGAGAAAGGACGGACAAAAGGGGAAGGAAGAGGGGGGGTTCCACGAGTGCTTGGTAATTATTTCCGGCTGCCCTATCTACTTAACCTTAACAATTCCTTCTTGTCACAAAGAGGAGGAAAACATGTTCTCCTCACTCAGAGGGGGTAATGGTTCATGACACAAAAACACACAAGACCGTCTTGAGCCGAAACAAAATTAGATGTCAGGCACTTCTCCAACTCCAGGATCAAAAAATGTTTTTAGAATGTCGCTGGACTTAACTTCAAAAAGATCCGCTTCCACACCGGAGCAAAAATGTTTTGGAGGGAATTCTGTCCATATTTGGAGAGTAAGGAAGACTAAAAATATCGTAGAAAGATCCAAATCAGAGGCTGAAATATTTGAATCTCTTTAGAGAGAATCTTTAGATTATAACAGCAGTGCAAAAGTGTGTTCAGATTTTAAACGACAAGATTATATTAAAAAAAATTCAAGTCTAGACTTGCAATATTTGCATTACACTAAGAACTCGGAGGGTTATCGGCATAACAGGCTCCCACAATCCCCGGATTCACAAAGAGAACGATTGCGGCTGGAATGTGGTGTGTTCCCAGGAGGACTAGAGAGGACCGTCACAAAAGGAAAACCCACACGGTGGGCACTTTTTCTTTTGCCCATGTACAGGAAGCAAAATGAGAACTATCAAGTTTGACACTATTCACAGGGCCTTCACGGGGCCCGACAATACCTGGCTGGGCAGACAGAATGCCGGGCTTAAGAAAGGGGGGAAAGCGGCTGGCAAAGTCTCCGTCACGTGAAAGCGTGTCCATATTTCTGACACCTCCTGGCTGTACGCCAAATAAAGCGGAGAGGCGCTTGTCTCTGTGGGGCTGCTGGGCCCGCGGGACCGCCGAGAGCTGGACCCACTAATGCTCCAGGTCTCAGTCTGAACAACACGGGAGTCTCAAAGTACCTCTTTGTGGAAAAAAAAAAATGCACAAAAGAACGACAAAAGAAACTTTCTATTTTAAGTTTTAAATAATAAAATGCTTAAATAAGTGTATTCATTTGTAGCTCGTTTATAAAAAATATGTTAAGATCTAAACAAATTAATGATAATTGTGGGTAAATATGTAAAGCATTACATATTTTATTGTCTTTTTTTACAGAAATGTCAGTTTATGTTCCATATATAAAAGGAAAAAAGTGAAAACTTTATTAATATTTTTGAGGATTCAGTAAATCTCACATTTGTATCACTTATAGCCAATTATGCTCTATATGTCACTTTTTGAAAACAAAATTCATATAAAAAAGTACATCTTTTTTTAATATTTACTAAGGCGATAAACATTAACACATTAACACACGCGATTAATCAAAAAGAATTAACACGTTAAATTAATCGAAGAAACAGTTCTTCGCTTTAACTCAGACGTTCAGGCTTCCACGCCGTACGTTAAAACATTTAATTGGGTATTATCCCACTTATACTGTGGTCACTTACAAAATAAATAAATACTTAATCGGTTTTTAGTACTTTATTTTTGCTATTTTTGTGGTTTAGATCACTTTTTTAAATTATTTTTGATCCGAGGTCCGGTGTCATATTAGACAAATACATTTTACCCGGTAAAACGTTGAGATAAATCATGATTAATGCCAACACAGAAGTGTGACTGATCAGATTTTTTTTTGTAACCGATTGACAGCAGTAATTAAAAATAAAAGTGTGATTATAAGTGGTCAGCAAATACTGAGACTAAAAATTAAATTTAATTTTTTCCAGGTTTGCAATGAATTAGTTAATTTTTTTAATCAATTCCCGACCCAAATATTTACATAAACTACCCTTTATAATTATCTACAAATCACATTATGTTGCAGAAATTGAAACAAAGTGCTGAACATTAAACGATAAAAATATAATGGAAAAATTAAACGATAAAAATATAATGGAAAAATTCAATAAATAAGTGAATAAAAAGATCAAAACAAAATAAAGGACAGCATAAAGGTAAGAACATGATAAAAGAAAACAGTGAGGGTTATAACATACAATAAAACTTGAAATTAAAGTCAGAGCAACATCTCATGTGAGAGTAAAAGCTTGGCTATAATATATATATATTAGCAGAACATTTCTTTCTATCAGATTCCCGCTCGTCTTTAAAGTTTGCGTCTGCGGGACCTCCAGGTGTGTGCTAAAGACTTCAGCATTGACCTTAGAGAAACAATTGCTGCTGCCCGTCAATCTGGAAAAGCTTATAAAGCCATTTCCAAAAATAATTGTGTGGAAAACATTCGAGACAGTTGCCAGTCTTCCCCCCATGTGTTCCCAAGTTCACCCCAAGGTCAGACTGCTACGGCGAGAAAATCTGCAAAAGGCCAAAGAGCTCCATCCCAGACTCTGCAGGCCTCAGTCAGCATGTTTCAGCCCAGAGCTCTGGATCGTACCATTACGGAGAAATGGGGGGGGCTTCTGTTTGGAAGAAAGCTTAAAATTTGTCACCAAAAAAAATGTGAGTAAGAAAATTAAAAGTATATTAACATAAAGTTAAGACTAAAATAAAAGGTTTAGCATTTAGTTTGTTTGAAGGCGTTAGCTTGAATTCCCAGACAATATTAACCTGTTTTAGAAAGCGTTTTCCTTCAGTCCTATGAGTTACAGGAAGTCCACATCTTTAATCGTCAACAAACCCTTTATTGACTCATTTGTTTTTCCAGGGGAGGAAATCAGCCGTCAGCGAACATTACAGCCTGAACTGCTGAAGACCTGGAGATGTGAGCCGCACGTTGCCTCCCTCTGCAAATGTTCTTCCAGCCACCACTATGTGCGGATTGTTTAATGCATCTTGTCAGTTTCAGATGATTCGCAGCTGCATGTCAACATTTCCTGCAGTTCATTTCCCACAGTTTATACGAGGAGATATCAAACCCAGATTTTGCCTGCCCAGTGATAAAATACTATTTCCATATTCTTTGTTGTCAAATTGTTTTCAGATTGTTCCAAATGAAAGCAGAAATTTTTGTGAGGGAAGGAGTCCCAACTGGGATTTACCCCGAAATGTGGATTATTGATAACAAGAAAGCTAAATTTCACCTTTAGATGCATTTTTGACTGAAAAAAAAGAAAAATCATGTTAAACCGACAAATGAATTTGATGAAAATATCAATAATCTTGGAAGCTTTGAAGAGAGCGGAGAGCCTCCTGGGGTTTGGAAAAATTGAAGCGAGCGGAAGAAACTAACCTTTGAAAACTCTTGGTGAACCGAGAACTACTTTAACTCAATAATGAAAAACTGCCTGTTTGTCTATTCAGGGAAAGGGGCTTTTTAAAGAAAAGAGGACCACATGAGGGGAATTTCACATTTCTTTTGACAATAATCCTCGGTGACTCAATTATTTATTAGAAGACTCATTAAGTCTCTATAAAAGATCGCCGAGCCTGCGCACCATAAAATATATGGAGTTATTATTAAAGCTCTGACAGACATCAGTTCATCTGTCCAACGATTAAAGGATTCTGAGATGTTTTCTATTAGCAGACATGAGCAACAAATTAGACCCAACTGACTTCTTTACTGTGAAGATCTTTCTTATGGATCCATTCTAATCAACATGGTGTTTTTGACATGTTCCCGTGACATTTTTCTGATGATGGAGGACAAGCATAAAGAAAATAAAGCTTCAAATTGCATATCTATATACAAATTGTTGGTCAGAAAATACTGCTCCATTCTGATGCATCCACTTGCAGACATATAGATCCATTAACGTCTTTGTTTTCCTCGTTTGAGCTGGAATCTGGATCAAAACTGTACGGCTGGATAGCTCCAACATTGGTCGACATTTTTTGTTGCACGATTTTGATGTGTTGGGGTTGTACGGGGATGTAAACAGAGAGCTCTCAGCAACGGGGAGGGAAAGAAGGGGCAGCTCCGTGCCAACAGTACCGCTAATTTCTAATGAACTCCTACCGCTCTGCAGAAACTATGTCCAAGAAAACAAAACAGGTTTATTTATTTTGGCCAAAAAATGCCATAACCATTGGGAACACTTTCAAAATAGATTAAAAGATGATTGGAGTGAAATTTTAAGATTTTTTCATAGGAAAATCAACACTAGAGATGCCAAAGTTCTTGGTTTAAAACAAAATCGTGTGTTTTACACCATTAAACTGAATCTTGAGAAAGTGAATCTTTAAATCCTATCTACATATTTTATTTTCTTTATTTATTTTGTGTTTGTTCTATTTAAAAAAAGAAAAAAGAAAATATTTGTATTATTGTTTTATTACTCTAGCTAAAAGGTTTTTCTTTGTTACTTGCTTATTAGCAAATTAAAAAAATGATTTTTCTTAATTTTTTTGCTTTGTACTAAACAAATCATATATTGAAGAGAAACAGAACCCAAAAATTAAAGTTTGAACAAAATTGTGGGGAAAGTGAATCGTTGGCTCCCTACAAAACACACATATATAGTAAAAGTTTTGCAAATAAAAATGACATAAACAGTTTATTTACATATTTTGATCAAAATAATCATAGTCTAAAAAAAAAATTTGACATGAAATGTAAAACGAAAAAGTTTCAAGCAGCATATTTTTTTAGAAATCAAAATCAAACTTTTTTTTTTTTAGCTTTTAAGGTTTTATTTTTCAAAATCATAAATTTTAAGACTTTTTAAGACCCTGCGGGAACCCTGTTTTTTGACAATAGCTTTAAGATTCAATTTAATTTCACAATTGAGGAAAATATAAAGTAATTTCAGAAAAACGTTGTTTAGGTGTGAAAAACAGATGATTTAAACTGAATAAAAGCAGTAAATGTAAGAATTCTCACATAAAAAATGAACAGAAGAGAAGTTTTTGCCTGAAAAGGACACAATAATTGATTTCCAATTACTGAATCAATATTGGATTTTAAACTAAATTTTATAATTAATTCTTAGTTTTAATTTTCTTCCATTTTTATGTCAAAATGAAATATAATTTCCGGAAATTCCACTTTTGCGATGACCCGGCGGCAGTGACGCCACAGCGAAAGTCCAGATCATGATAGCATGAACACCTGTACACCAAAAAGTGCAGCTCTGCAGGTCACGGGGGCGTCCCGGCTGAGTCATGTTGAGTCAGCATGTGCTGAAAGCCCAAACACATCAACCTTTAACCCCTCACTGTCCGGCCCACACCCAGGCCAAGAGCCTCACTCATCGGCCTTCAGCTGGTTTCCACCTTCAGACTTCTTTGAAGAGTAAAAGAAAAAAAAAATCATGGCGGTCTCTGATTGGACATAAGGGGGCTGGTCTATAATGCAAACAAACATTATGTCGCTGGCTCACGTGTGGGAATGATTCAACACGGGAGAACAAAAAGCAGCTGCTGTAAGGGTCATCTTGAATCTCACATTACACATACCAGTGAGGAGCAGACGGCGAGGACCGAGGGGGGGTCATTCACAAAAAAAAAAACGTGCTCGATTGTCCTCTAGTTGTCTCTCCATTATCCTCAGTTTTAAAGCAATATGTCAGGAAACATGTTTCTATTAAATTCGTTTGGAGGTTTTCACAACAAGAACTAAAAATCGGAACAAAGTTTCACAAGCAAACAGCCTCAAAAACAAGAAACCAAGCTTTTAAATTAATGAGAAAGTAAAAACGAAAGTTTTTGTGATAAAATAATATTCCCCAATGGTGCTGGCTTACAACTGATTAATGAATGTGGGTGTGAGCGATCAGCAGCGGCGAGCCTTTTAAGGATCCTGTCTGAAAACACAACACTTAGCAGCTAAACACTTCCTAAAAGTAGCCAGCGCTGACAGAGCCTCTTAAGAGGCTTAGTCTCTATGGAACGGAGTGTTAATGAATGAAATACCATTTAGTGGATGATGCATAATAAAGCCCCTTGTCTGGCACTCTTCAAGGACCAACATCCTCTGACACACTGCTCCAGCCAGAGCCCACCCCCCCCCCGCGTCCAAAAGCGCGCCATATGAGAGAACAACCAGACAAAACAGACACTTAAGTTGTCCATGTGCAAAAGAAGGGAGGAAGGGTGGGAGAGGAGGAAGAGAAAAAGGGGAGTCGGGCTCTAGAGGAGGTCACTGTGGGACGGGACGGAACCAGAATTTACTTCAGATTCTCTACACTTTTTGGATTCCTTTGTCATGTCGTTCTGATAATATTTTATTTAAACCAGACAGAAAAAATAGTGACAACCGTTTATATCTCAATATCTCCTGTCTAATTCATGAAAACAAGAGGAGAGATTTTATATTTCATTTTGACATCTTCACACCATAAGTGGTGCTTTTTTTCTTTAGTCTTGTAATTTGATGTGATTGAGAGGCAAATAATCAATCAAATAGTGTGGGTGCTTTCCATTTCTGATCATGTCAATTAATGAAAAATCAAGAAAATAGCAAAAATAAAGCTAAATTTAAAATCATCGCCTGAAAAACGTACATAAAAGATTGATAATTAGTTTTTAAAGGAAATAGAGAAAAATCTTGAGGCACCTGATGATCCAGGAGGCAACAATTTGATTATGAAACCATTATCAATGCATCCTAAATCTTTACAGTAAAAAAAAAAAGTTTTCTCTTCAGCACAAGACACTAGATCAACATATTACTTACTTTTCTCCCCCAACGTGTATTTGTAAGTCAAGACAAGAGCAATATGTTTAACTTCTATTAGAAGAACATAAAAATGTTTTGTTTGATAATCAAAAATCCTGAATTCAACAAACTTTATCAAAACATAAAAATGTAACATTTTATTAATAGCTTAGCTTTAACAGGAGGTTCTTTCTGATGAAAATCATGCTTTTTGGTGTTTTAGCTTGTTTTTGTGGCATTTTTGTGGAGATATATAAAAAATAAAGTTTAAAATTCTTATTCTAATTGTTGTGAATCAGGAGCAAAAAAAATACACAATTTGTAATGTAGAATATACGCTGGGTATAAGCAGCACAAGCTCACTTCTCTGCCTAAAAAAATAGAGAGTGCCGGGGAGGAGAATGGGGGCGGGGTTGCCAACGGCTCCTCCCACAACTCAGAGGCAAATTATGAAAGAACTTCTACCGCTCTGCAGAAACTATGTCCTAGAAAATGACACTTTTTTTGTCTAAAAACAACATAATCATAATTAAAAAAAAAAGAAAGAAAACTTTTAAATTAGAGCAAAAGGTGATGATTTTTAATTAAGTTAAATGAAAATAATTAGTGTCTAGGTAGCAGCTGAGCGCAATATTATGGTGTGGAAGAGTACAATATGATTGTGTCTGTTTGTTGTGTTCACTAAATACTTAATTTTGGTACGACTCAACTTACACAAAGCTCTTTGACAGTCAACATTAAAAAGCCAACATGCTTTCAAGCATTAGCTTTAAGCAGAGTTGGTCATGTTTGTGTGTTCTTCAAAATGTCTGAATGAAAAATGTGCTGCACAATTAGGTTATTTGTAAATTTTCATTGTTTTATTATTTAATGCTCAAAAACAATTCAGAATCATTTACAGATCATAATCAATGCATCCAAGTATTGATATACAGTAGGTCTCATTAGAAGCTGCTGAACTTAAAAATGTGCCATTTATTAGAAAAAACTTTTGCTTTTAAAAAAAAATCTTTATAAAAAGCAACAATCATTTGCTTCTTTTCTTCTGTTGAAACGACATAAAAGCCTTCAGGTTATTAACATTTTTGATTTATTTCCTCCTTTGTTCACAAACTGATAAAAAGTTAGCATGAAAAATAGTTTGGTCAAACTGCTTCCAAACACGATAAGCGCCTTCGCCGTTTACATGGAATATCAAATAAAATTCTCTGGTTAGGGCCTTTTCAAAACACGGAATTATTTTGTTTGAGAATCTGTCAGTCAAGATAATTCCTGACTGTCAGGCGCAGGAATTTTTCAATCTGATCCCCATTTAGGTCTTCTAAAAACAACCACCAACAGGCTGATGGGCTCAGCTGCTTTCCTGCAGTCAGGCCCCCACATCTTGTGCCCAGATGTGAAATCATTTACCAAACAAGCGGTGCGCTCTGAATTCACTAGAAACCAAGGATTTCAAATTAGCAAACACAACATGCCAAGATTCAAATGGGCCCAACAATTATAATACTCTTTTCCTCTGCCCATTTTCCTCCCTCCTCCTCCTCCCTCAATTCCCTGCAGCCTAATAACTGTCCTCCTCCGTCTCGTAAAACCCCACTGCCTTTAGAGAACTCTATAACAAGGCTTCACAAGCGCTTTAAGATTATGGTGTTGTCTTTATGTGGAGAGAGGGAGCACACTTGGCCATGGTTGAAGTAGGAGTAGACGTTCAGACACTAAGGCGTAAGTGGGAGACGTCCTAATGCTTTTCTGAAGCAGCTGTTCTGCTTACAACCACAGCTGTTTCTGCAGCGGGCCGGAGTGTAAATCTAAAGAGCTGACTCTAATTGACTGAGGTCGCACACAGTCTGTGTATCAGTGGCCAGCGAGCCGGACCCTGGGAGCCGCCCAGCATGCTTAATCAAACAGTAATTACAAACAAAAGCAGGTCAGCATGGGCACCCCATGGAACAGCTTTGGGCACTGCATCTCCATCACGCAGGTCTTTTGGTCTGGCAAGCTTCCAGAATTTCAGGCTGTGGCGTCAGAGGGAACGCTCATAATGAATTCCAATGTCAGATTTCACTTTTGAGCAAAGATAACAATTAAGATCAACAATGAACCTCTGTTTTAATCATTCAGTTCAGCTGAAGACACCGTTAAACTGCATTTACAGCTAAATAGCAGCACATCACTTAAGACTGAACATAGAGTAAATGATTAAATTCTTAATATGTTTTGGGGAAAAATGTGTTTTTACTTTTAAAGTAGGTTTTGCATTTCCTTAAAGCCCCTTGTCAATCAAACTCTCACAGACAGACTCTGTTTGAATGAATGATCTTCTTTCCATCACAGCAACTCTGCTGCACATGCACTAAACCCTCATCTGTTCCGGCTAACGTGTCTCGTTCAGGTTCTGGAGAAGAGAAGAGGGTATCTGAAAACCAGATGCTAGAAAACGCTCAGACTAATGACGCAGCTATTGAAACGGGCGTGCAAAGGTCTCTTCTTCCCCTGTGCACGCTTAGGTGTGTGAGACATGATCAGAGTTGGAATTTTGGTGCAAAACTGTACGACTGGATTGATCCAATATTGTTAAAGCTAATGTTAGCTTGAAGCTATAAGCTTGCACGAGCGGTCAAACAGAGCTCTCATCAACAGGGAGGAGGCGAGTTGCTCTGTGTCGACATAAAATCCACAAATCTGAATTGTATTAACTTCCGAGTTGTGGGCGGGACTATTGGTGCGGATAAAGCCCCATCATCCATCTGTTTACACACTCTCCTGCTAATTTACAGCCCCTTACAACCCAAACATAGCATTACCGGTGCAACAAAAATGGCAAACAATATTGGAGTTGTATAGTTCTGAACCAGATTCCAGTTCAGACGAAGAAAATGAAGACGTACATGAATGAATGGGAATGAAGTGGAACAGGGAACTTGTGGCCCGCCGATTGTAGCTTCTACATCACAGCTACCAGCTTTTCAAATGACCCTTTTTTCAGTTCTGAATGCAATTCAAACCTTAACTTTCATCAGAAAAATGCCATCCGAGCATGTTAAAAACATGATTTTGATTTAAATCTTTTTGGAGGAAAAGTGTTTTTCTTTGTTGTAAATTTCCTCAAAGTTTCTCGCATTCTCTGAGCGGCATCGGAAAACACAAACAACAAAGGACAAGATAATGAGTATTGCAGACGAACGTTCAGACGGAGCTCTTTTGGAGCGAATTCAAAACACGATTTGCCCCGGCCAAAACGCAATCTCGTCTAAATGAGCTTATTCAGAAAAATCCTCACAGCACAACAAGCAGCACACCCCCCGTTCTCCTCGGGCCGGTCCAGAGATGGCGCGTTCACCCGCCATAACCTCTTAACTGATGGAGATCTTTGTGCGGTTGCTCTAACCAAAAAAGCAATTCACACTTATTGACCGCCGGATGAAAGACGAGCGAGCGGACAATCGCTAAATGCCCAAAAGGAAGAGTGCTCTCAATGCCCTCCTCCATGTGAGACAGAGAGCACTGTACTGTAAACAGCTGAGGGCCTCTCTTTCTGGCCTGTCTGGGTGAGCATTAGAGTACGTCCCGCCGCTGCCAGCAACAGTATGCCACAAAGGAAGCTCTGTGGCCAACAAGCACTGAAGTGCCCACTGTCTTTTTCACGAGTCTCAGGGTGTCTCACAAACTTTTTGCATGCAAGCGTCTTTTCTTTCAACCACCCCCCCTCTCCATTTTTGGAGGCCCTCTTTTCCTCTACTCTGCTGTTCCTCTCAGTGGCCCCTACTGAGAGGACAGAGACAGACACTCCGCCCAGCCAAAGGTTTGTCTGCCAGTGTGGCCAGCTTTGGTCTGGGACAAAAGCCCACTGACGCTGCCCACAGTGCCCCCCCCCAACCTCCAGTCCACATCAGAATCCCACATTCCCCTAAAACTTTCTCAGTTATCGTCTATCTCCTTCGTCTTTCAATAAGAAAGCACTGACTTCAAAGACGTTTTTGTTTGGCGGAGTCGCTGCAGCGCTAAACTTTCAGCCACTTCAAATGCGGGCTTATCAGTGTTTAGGCTGCGCTTCGGCGCCTAATGAAAACAGGCTCCAAAAGGCCCGGCCCGGTCCGGTCCGGTGAAGGTCATGAGCTGAAAAGCTGAACGTTCTGAGCTGCTTCACCACAGCTGCACGGGTGGTTCTCTTCAAAACAAGGGGGTGACTTGATTTGTCCCACAGAATCTCATCCTTTATTCAGGTTGCATGCACCTGCACGGCGCTCCAAAATCCTGACTTTTATTAAAAGATAAGATCCAAGAATTAAAAACATGGTTTGGGTGTTTTCAAACATGTTACTGTGGCAATGGGGGACATATATTAAGAGAATTAAGCTTAAAGTTGCATTTTTGAATATTTATTCATTCAGTTGGTTTTGAATCAAGAGCAGATGAAAAAATACAGTTTGAAAAGGAGCTGAAAATGCGCCACAAGCTCCCTACTCTGAGGAAGTGGGGGCGGGGTTGATCCACGGCAACTCAGAGGTGAATATCTAAGTACTGCTGCTCTGCAGAAACTATGTCCTAGATAATTATAATAAAAAGACCCAATCGAATGAAATTGTGTTTTTTGTCATGACAGGAGAGAGGACAAAAAGAAAATGATGTTTTTATTAAATTTTGGCTAAAAAATGCATAATGACAAATAAAAGACCACTGGAAGAGCTTTAAAAATAGATAAAAAAAATGATGGGAGTGGGTTTTTATAGAACAAAGCCAATTAATCCATGAATTTTTATTTTAAGTTGTGTAAGTTTGAATATAAAGCTGATGAATTCTGACTGTTGCACCAACACAAAGACTAGAACAAAGAATAAAAAAGAATCAGTCAAACCACATTTCCACCACTTGGTGAGTGTGAAATTAGTATGAAAATCTGCACATGTAAGTGCTTTTATTGTGTTCTGTTTCCACAGCCACAATAACAGAGTGTCCAGACACTTAATTAGCCTCAGATGCTGAAGAAATGTCATGATTTTACCCACCAAAAAACCTCCTTCCGTTATAAGAAGACACTAGAGTTACTGTTTGCTGATTGTACTTTTGTAGTTGTTGCAGATCGAGATGCTCAGCTGTGTGTGAACTGAAAGCTCCTTCTTTTTGCTGGTTTGTTTGGTTTAATTCAATTTAGGTTTGAAAATGTACGATTTGACTTTGGATTCAATCAAATATTCATTAATTTTATGAATTTTCCATCTTGAAAGTAATTTCGTTTGGCTATGAATAAACAGTTTTCACATAACTAATGATTTGCTCTGAGCAAAGCTGGAATTTCCAAATATAAAATGAAGAATTCGCACATAAAAGACTAGCAGTGAGGCTGTTTTGTCCTAAACTTTTATGTTAAATTTAAATTCACATACAGGATAAACCATCCCAGCAATAATTATGGAAAAGAAAAGCTTGAATCTGGAAGGATGTGATTGTCGAGAGCTTAAAAGAGAATAGGGACAGAGATGTTATAATATATTTGAAATTAACTGAACTTGTGAGAATAAAACACCAGTCTGGGAACACGTCACACCACAATAACGTGTTCCATCTCCTTAGTAGGAACAGTTTGCACCATTTAAACAGAAACAAGCCACTGCGTTTGTTCCCACGTCAGGGAAGGGAAACCACATCCCTTTGCTGACAGATTGTTCAAAATCATGTGACCTTTTATAAAAGTCTAAAGTAGAAAAAAAAATTGGAAGTCAGCTCATAAAACAGCCAGCCGTCTCTGCTGGAATACAAACACTTTTGGTCAAAGTGAACGTATTTCATTTTCCAAGTTTCAAATTGTGTTTCAGTTTATTGTGTTCAGCATAAATTATAATGAGGGAAGCAAATATCAAGACTGGTTGCTATGTGACCTTTTTAATATGGCGTGAGGATTTCCATCACCCCATGTGACCTGAGAGTCAAAGAGTTCATGTCAGACATCGAGTGTTTCTGTAATTGATCACAGCCGATATTTAGTCATTAATAACTTTGGAGTGACATATGGAAGAAGCAATGACACAGCAAAGCTGGGCTTTCTTATTTACGTTCCAATGCCAGTTTTTAATATAAATTTAACTATTAATCTAAACTATATATTTATAATAAAATATATTTATGTGTTTAAATGTTGTTGGGGCTTTATAGCATTTATGAATTCATTCAGATTGCTGTGAATCAGGTGAAAAAAATGCTTGAAAAAGAGCTGAAAATGAGTTCCTGCTCTTAACTCTCAGCAACGGGATGAGGAAGTGGGGGCGGGGTTGCTCCACGCCAACTCAGAGGTGAATTTCTATAGAAGTATTGCCGCTCTGTAGAAACTATGTCCTAGAAAATGACAAATTAAAAAACATTTTTGGCTAAAAATGTCATAATCAAAATTAAAAGATCACTTGGAAAACTTTAGAGGACCCAGTCTGATGAAATTGTGTTTTTTTTTTCTCAAAAAGAACATTTCACGACACACTTTTTTAAAAATTTTGGCTAAAAATGGCAAAATCACAAATAAAAGACCACTGTAAAAGCTTTAAAAATACTTTTTTTTAACGCTGTTTGGATAATTAAAAAACTCAACATGTAAATGAGGAAGTTAACCAATTTAATCCATTTTTGTGACTTAAATAACAGTATTTTAAAAAAGCTGCAAAAACAGAGAAAACTGAGCCAAACGCACAAAACTGATGCATTGTTACAAAAGTCTTCTGTTGATTTTGGCGGCACTTTACAAAAGGTTTGAACAATTTTCCAGCAGAGTAATTTGGAGAGCAACCATGAAACAAACAAAAAATCTGTGTGTCACGCCGAACAGGAGGGGTCCTTACCAATTTCTCATCAACTGTAATAAGTTGTGTGTCTTGTCCTGATTTCCCTGCCAGCCTCGGTGCTGACGTGCATGTAGACCTGAAAAACAGACAACATTACACTCAAACACACAACAAAGAGGCAAATTACTCGAACCGGTCTGAAACCGCTGATGCTCTTAGAGGATGTGGTGGCGTGAGGATTCAATTAAAAAAAAAAAAAAAACAACAAGACAGGAATCCCCCCACCCCCGACTTATTAGTTCTGTCTGCTGCATCAGAGGCAGACTCTCGCTCTCATCCTAATAACAGGACATCCTTCATGCTGTCTGTGGTCAACTGTTCAGTGAGGACTATGAGGCTCTTTGTGAAAGTGCAGCTGTGTCCCGTCGCAGACGGCGGAGTGTCATCACCACTAAGCTGGCCTAATAATCGAAATTAAACCTTCTTCTTCTTTTTTTTTTTTTTTGAAAACCAAATTAAAAATCCTCATCCCATTATCAAGTTTTGTGTTTCACTGAAGCCATTAAGGTCTGAAAGGACATTTCTATTTGAATGCTTCAGAGATGTGTCAGAGAAAAATCAGTATTTTGACCTGTAGGGGAGAAAAACTCTTTGTTTGCAACAATAAATCAATCAAAGGACGAAAGCAACACAGATTAATCAAACGCACAAATCTTTTGAATCTTTTAAAGTAATGGGAGGAGCCTATGTCTTGATTTAAAAACACATTTCAAGGTTATAACTTCTTATACGAGGATTTGAAACCGATAATAATATAGTTGGTATTTTAAGAGCTGTTGTTGGTTAGGTTCAGTAATTATTTTACTTCTACTGACACAGCAGTTCCAATAGCACTTCTGTCTGCTGTTAAAGGTCAAGGTTCAAAGAAAGTTAATTGATATAAAATCCAACTATAACTTTGTGGACATTGACAAACAGTAATTTAAGCCTCACTGATGAAAAAAATTATTAGTTAACCACATGCTTTGAAACAAACAGCTACTAATTACAATGAGATAATAGGTCTTTAGAAAGTTATTAGAAAAAACACACTTATTGAAGCTGTTTTGGTTTCTTAACTATCATATTACTTTTAAACACATGCTTATTTATTAAAATGCACAGTTGATTATCATGTTGGTACAAAAATCTAAACTAGAAGGAATTTTGAGAGCTCAGATCAAATTCTGAACACATACCAGTGAGTCTCTAGTTTAGAGCATCATTTCAGTTTTGATTAATTAATTAATTATAAGTGAATTCTAACTTTGTTTGCCAGAAACAACAGGCCAACGCAGTTTTACAAATGATTTAAATTGATATTTCCATCCTTATATGAGTAATTACTATATGTAATAATTTCCTACATAAAAACAAAAATGTTTATTGAAAGATGAAAGAGGAGCTAAACAAAAAGTTCTAAGAGTGGCATTCACAAAGTAACTATTTATGTTACTTTTGATAACATCTTTCAATTAATTAAAGAATATATATTTAAAGTAAAATTATATCGTATTTATTGTGCTTTTTTATTTTATTATCGTTTGTTCTTATCTAGTGTCCTTAAGTTACTTGAAAGTTGCTGTAAAACATTTTTTTGACTATTATAATATTTTTTTGTTGTAATCTTGTGTTAATTTGCAAAAAACCTAACACTTTTCCAACATTTTTACTTGTAATAAAACCACTGTGGTTGTGGCATTGTGGTCAGTAATGACTCAGCCCAAAAACAAACTAAATATGCTGCAGCGCCTCCTAAACCAAAAGATTAACCAATGAATACTTAAGATGTTATTCTTCAATTCTGAAACGGTCATAAGACATTAACATTAATGTTAAAAAAACACTTGTTCATGCATCTTAAATGTAAAAAAAATAAGTATTTAAGTAATAAAAATAATATTTTAGCTTGTCCTGATATTTTTATGATAATTTATAATTCTTTGGAATACATTTATACGCTGCCTCACATTTGCTTGTACAAGGGTAAAGAGGTCAACCTCTGATTGGACGATTGAAGGTGCAGTTCCTGCTTTGCCTGCCCATGAGTTGAAGTTTCCTTGGGCAAGACACTGAACCCCACGTTGCCTCTGGTAGTCTGGCTGGTGCACCATCAGTGTGTGAATGTGTGAATAGAACCTATGACTGTAAAGTGCTTTTGACCTTAACCAAGGTAGAAAATTGCCATATAAATATACACCATTTACCATATATTACTAATACTCTTACAATTTAAATGACATCATTTAAAAAATAACAGTGTCACAAGTAAAGGAGGCTGAGAGCTAGCTTACATTAGTTTTAACATAATAAATTAGTAAATGTTGTAAGATTTCTGTACTGTATTACGGGTAGTACCTATTAATTCTCAATAATCAACAGAAAATGCAGTTTGTATTTATCCATAGTGCTTTACCAATGTAAATATATATAAAAATTAAATATTTTGTCAAATAAATTAGAATAGATAAGGTATAACGGTTAGTAACAAGTATTGTGCAGTACAAGTACAGCAACAAGTAATGTAGCGTCAATTATTCTGGCTGCTTCAGATAGTAAACATCTTATAAATGGAAAGGTGCACCAGATTAATGTAGGATTTATACAAAATGTACGTGGTTAAACAGTTAATCAGAGTTACATTTCAAAACTCCTTAGTCAATCAATATTTTTGTCATAAATAACATTGTCACAGCTTTCTTTTGTGGTATATAAGTTTTGTGTGTTCCTAATATCTTATAGCAGCATGGAAATATGGTGAAACCGCAGTATAAAATGACTTTTGACATATATGATTGATTTTTAATGTAAATGATTTTAAACTAAACTTGAAAACTACATTATGTGTAAAAAATAATCATTGATTTGCTGCAGAATGTTAGCTTACATACAGACTCCATTAATACTGAAAGGTTAGCAGCTCTAGGAAACTCCTTCATCAGATTAGATTTATTTTTCAGTGTAAACCCCTGATGCAACGACAGTGATTAGAAACGGTTTGTGGCACAAAAAAACAAGGTACTGTGTTTATTTCGATGATGATAACGTTGATGTAGCGTTAGCTAACTAGCTAGCTACGTTTTTGGAAGCATACAATGACAATAATAATACACGATTTGTGAGAAAATAAACAAGTATAAATAAAGTTAAGAGACTTAACTTGCTCGACTGATCACGCAATTCTGAGACTTTGCTTCTTCGGGGTTTAATACAGCAGATTGATCTGACAGTAGTTAGCCGACATTCAGATACCTTGTCGTCCAAGCTAAACACACCCCGAGCTAAATTATTAAATTACATTCCGCTAAAAGGCAAAGTTAAGTATATAAAGCAATAATTAATCTCACAATAAATTACCTGAGGGGATTCAAGAGCCATTTAGAAGAAACATTGGCTGTAAATAGACGTCCTAAACCGACGAGTGACATTGAAGACGCCATGTTTGTTGTCAACAAAGACGGACGGCAACCGCCAAGGTACAAACAGAACGAGAATATGAAAATCGAAAGAAAAATCACAAAATGATCTTTCTTTTCCTCTCGGCATTTTTCGTTTTGTTTTAATAAAATTAGCTATAATTATAATATTCAATATCAAAAAATATTTAAAATTCTGAAGTTGTTTTGTCTGTTACATTTATGTTTCATTAATGGTTTGCTTTACTAGAAAAAAATTAGGGCTACATTTGACAAACTTTCAGAATAAAATGTATTTTTTGGATTAACTGATTAGGTTTGTGATGCAAAATACATATTGGCTCATTAGAATAGCTTTATTAAAAAAAATAGTGAAACACTTGCATTTTTAATCATTTGTTT
>NC_050520.1:6671365-6675514 GCF_002922805.2 Oryzias melastigma
AAGCTACTGACCAAATATTTCTAATTTTCAACATAATTCCATTTTTTTCACACATACAACACTTAACAGCTATATTTGAATAAAACAAGTTACTATTTACAAATAATTAAACAGCAAAGCCATAAAAAGTATTCAGAAACAACGTTTATTGTTTCTCTCTTCATATCTGTACAAATACCATCAAACTTTTATGTACATATGACATTTACATAAAAATACAAAACTATATATTCATAACAGAATTTTGTATTTCTCCTGTGATGCTTGAAAAAAAAAAGCATTTAAAAAAAAAAAGGAACCTGCTGAAGAAGAGTGAGTACTGCAGTACGTGTCTTTTATTACAGCTCTGTGAGAGCAATATGGAGCACATTGGCAAGAAAATAGCTCACAAATGTTGATGGCACATTGTTTCTGAAACTAGCAAGCAATGTTACAAAGTTGCCTCACTTTCAGCAATGGATTTAAGTCGTTTCTTCGTCGAGAAGACGCAAGTCGACTTAAAACCAGAGATGGGAGGGGGAAATAAGTCAGAGGAAGAAAAGAAAAATAAGTAGCTCTCTCCTTCTCTTCCACTTCACCACTGGTGCTGTGTCACACATTCTATGATAGTTACTTGCAAAAACCATTGAGAGAATCCCTTTGGTCAGTTATAATAGCTGTAAACAAACCAGAACGACATTATGTATATATATATAGATATATATATATACCCAATAAATTAACGAACAACCAGCCTAAACATGCATTATAGATGTGTGTGACATGAACATCTGTGACAGAGATTTGACAGAAATAAGCACATTTTCACAGCTCAGGGAATGCGATTTACAGCCTGAAGAGTAAATATACTAACATGATAAAATGACAAATAAATAACACTGTCTTTTTTTCTTTGGACAAATATAAATCTTCATGAATAAAACAGAAGGAAAAAAAAACGAGAAAGAGGAAGATGAATGGTGACACAATATATCATGGTAGATGATATAGCCTTACAATGTTAATGTATAAATTATAAAACACCAAAAAGTACTGTATAAATAAACATCTAACAAACTGAACTATATGTATACTTCCTTTTCCTTAAAAAAAAATAAATAAGCATACACATAATTTACAGTATGGACATGATTCATTGTTCCCTATAATGAAGGGAGCCTATCCATCCAGTACAGAAGACAAATGGACATAGGCCATGTAGTCCTCACCTTCTTCATCCTCCTCCTGGTCTTCTGTAATGGCTATATGGGAGAATACATGGTAGCTGTTGTATGAATATGGACCACAACAGCTCAGATTATTACCAAACGTCAAACATTTCTCACAGCAAAGCAACTCATACACAACCTCCTTCTGTGTTAGTGTTTGGATCAGTGAGGAAGAGTTGGCAACATCAGTAAGTGTGGCATTTCCAATTACATGTCCATTTACTTGATATAGCAAGTCAGTGCTGTAGCATGAAAACAACATTACAGGTCGTTTTTGGGGAAAGGTAAAGTGAGGCAGATGTTCCAGTGGCTCGGGTCTCTTTTGGGCAGATTCCTGAAAGACGACACACAAAAAAGGTGCTTTTGTGTTTTGGGATTTTCTGGTTGCTTTTCTCTGATTAGGATTTGAACTTGTGGCTCAGATGCTCAGGAAGGGAGGACTGTCACATGTCGCAATCTGCATGACTGACACACTTATGAGGTATTTTCTCTTCTTTTTGTACAGAGATTTACACATTGAATATAAGCACACAAGCAAGCAAAGGAGTGACATTACAAGTTACAAAGAAAAAAAAAATAATAAACAGGCGGTCCCTCTGTCGTCCAGACAGATTTGTGTTTTCGGACATTTGTTCTTCTTTACAACACAATCACTGGAAACACGATCCAGTTCTCATCTATAGTGTGATTCTATTGCTCATCCTGTACACCATAAATGATCACGATGTTTGCTGATATAGAGGCTGATACTTAAGTCAGTCAGGAGAAAGAACCTGGAATGTACAGTTGATGTTTTCCGACTATTTTGATGGTTCTACGATCTACAGACTCGCCGACTGTTAGAATCCATTAGCACTGTTTTCAACATGGCATCTTATGCTAACAATGGGTGGATGTTTACACTGTCTTCCACTCTTGTGCATAATCAGTTGATTGTTTGCAGAAAAAAAATGTTGCCAGAAAACATGTTCAAAGAAACTTTCCATCAAACTGAGGACGATTTTACGATTTTTCCACTGCAAATGGAGGATGTTAGTTTATCCAGAAAAATTGAGTCTTTTTTCTTTTTACCTTGTTTTCCAGTTTGTTTTAGGTGAAATAAAATGAAAAAAAGAAAACACAAGAGCAGAAGCCAACAACAAAGACAATGTCATGCAAGTTCTTCCATTCCCAAGTCCTTTCAGTTTTGCTTAAGTTGTGCCTGGTGATGCACACAGCTGCTGGGGGGGGAGGAGCTTGGGCAAAGTCGGGGGTCAGGGGATGTTTTGTTGGAAAAAGCAACAATGAATATTGTCTCTTGCTCAGACTCAGGGATGCTGGGTGGTTTTTTTGCTTCTTTTATCACATTTTATTTACTTACAGTTGCAAGGTCCTGAGTGCTTGACTTCCAGCAACACCCTCTTAGAACAAGCAGCTTGCTTCATGGCACATTCGCTGGGGTATGTGGTGTTGTCGCTGGCACACACCGACTCATCTGTCCTACTCTCCTGACAGGACTCATTACAGAGCGAGCAGCGGCCCCGGCCCATCCTAGAATCCCACAGACACTTCTTCTCTCCGCTGCACTGGATGTCCTCACATGACTTTGCTTCTGGATGGAGACAGGAGGAAATCCTCATCAGTGGCAGATTGAAGACAACAGAATTAGACGAGTTTGAGATTTCTGTGCATTCAAAAGCAGCACAAAGTTTTTTTTTTTTCCAGAAAATACTGATTGCTATCTAGATGGGAAACCATTTGGCCCAAAAATCTTGCAGCTTTTTCCTCATGGCCCCCAGCTCTCCCCTGTTTTGCTCTCTAACTTCCTCCACTTCGCCTTCACTCTCTCCCATATGGGATAGTGCTGCCAACATCAGGAAATAATAAGATGTCTATCATTTCTTGAGCAAACACAAGCAAGTACCAAACAGCCTCTTTCTCTGAGACCTCCTCCCAACTGGAATGTTGGCAGTGCATTACTGCAGAGGAGAAAATGCAACTAAAAGTGGCTGTCAGGGGGTGGGGGGTTCAATCTGACGCCTTCACATCTCTAGTTACAGACTTACTGATGCATTTTCCCTCGTACGCCACTCCGATAGACTTGCCGAGGAGACAGGTCGCCTTTCTCAGGTGACAGGCGCTGGCATAGATGATCCCGTCGTTTCCACACAGGTACTGCTCAGGTGACGTCGCATCGGGGCAAATCCGATTACACGTCACACAGTATGCGTTGTTTGTCTGGTCCACGACGCATGTGGAGCTGCCAGGGCACAAGACATCCCGGCACGTTTCTGGAGACAAAGAGAGAATGATATCAATGGAGCTCCTCTCACTTCCAGCCTTGATGAAGCAGAATTTACTCACTCTTGCATTTGCCCTGGTACTGCACGTCCAGGTCGGGTTGGCCTCTGCATTTCGCCTTCAGCAGAGCGCACTCGTCCTTGTAGGTCTTCCCGTCTAAGCCGCAGACCGGTCCCTTCCAGGTGATGTTGGAGCAGTCTGGAGCGCACACGCAGCGCGGTTTACTCCTTCTGTTCATCTTGCACCTCTTTCCGGGTCCGCAGTCAACATTATCACAGCTTTCTACAAGAAAAAAAGACAAAAACGCGTCAAGGAATGTGTGCGTAAAATGATTGACATTAACAGATGGGTCCTTTTACGCACGCTGCATGCGTTAATCACATAATCGGTTTGATGGGTGGTGTGCTTTATGCGAAAACCAAGGAAAATGAGTGCACCTCCACCTTTGCAAGGTATGCAATTTGGAGCTCCGCCATTGAAGATTATCCACTTAAAGAGCGTGCTGTTGGGGACGTCCTCCTCGGTCCAGGACGTCCCCAGCCTTCCACCCCGACAGCACTCCTCCTTGCTCATCCCAGGCATGTAGAGGACCTGACATCTCCCGTTCCTCCCCTGCTGCAGCCAGCAGTTCCCGGCTGCAAACAGCAACAACATTAACAGA
>NC_050520.1:6675520-6685901 GCF_002922805.2 Oryzias melastigma
AAAAAAAAAAAAAAAAAAAAAAATCCCAGACACGCACGCAGACTGTATTATCTGAAACGCTCCCCTCCCTCCTCTTTCACCCTCCCGGTGGTATTTTGTCAGATTTTTTTTCTCCCCCCTAGACTGTTAACACTTGCCTATCCCAACTGTGACTGACAGCTCTTACAATGCAAACTTAGAAAAGTAAAAGAATATTTCTTCCTCTTATTCCCAGAATCTCCTTGTTGCCATTGCGCACAAACTGGAGCGTCTAGACAGCGAAGCGCACTCATTACGAAAACCACGGTCTTTAGGTACAGCAAGACTGAACAAACCACCATCTCCAACGCCTCTCTAAAATATCCCAGACATGTTCCAGACACTGGCATGTCTGCGACACATGGAGGAGTTTCATTCAAAGTCATAAAACATTTATAATACACAAATGTCAACACATGTTTTAAAACAATCAAAAACATTCATATAAAATCGGACTTTTATGGTAAATCTAATAAAAATGGAACCAAATTGAGGTTTGCGCATTCATTTCATAAGCAAAATTAATGTGAAAACGGAAGAAATTTGAGCGCAAAAGCTGAAAGGGTGTGTGCCACAAATAAAAAATAATTCTAAAGCTCCCCGTGGCCACTCTGAAGTTTGTTGGAGGGCACGCGACAGCTTCATCAGACACTTTCAAGGTCCTGAAATATGTGCAGGTATCACAGAAGGCTGCGTGGCGGCTTTTACGCGCGTGAAGCCACACCACATGGCACCTGTTTTTATGGACGGTTAACGCGCACGCCGTCTGGCGCGCAGAAGAGTTTTGATCATAAGGAGAACCAGAAAAAAAAAGTCACTCTGGAAAGTTTCCCCTTGGCAGCGGGATTCCTGCAGCCGCGCGCTTTGGAGGCTGAAGCTTCCACATTTAGACGTTTAAAGTCCGGGTACTGACAAGGATGGCTTACCTTGAACCTTCTGATGTTCCATGAGGTGACAAAGCCACATGAAGAAGAGAAAAATGCCCGGGTGAAGGTGGTGATTGAGCATCCCAAGCATGATGGAGAGGCAAAGTGAGCCACGTATTTGACACAAGCAGCGCAAAAGTAATCTGCTTAAGGTGGCAGTGTTGAATAAGTGTCAGTCTGAGAATGCAGCCTCTCTTTTTAAATCTATAAGGGGTCTCGGGTTGACTGTCTGTGGTGGGCGGTCCCCTTTTCTGTGGGGGTGGGGAGATGTTTTTTTTTTTTTTCTTACCCAAGTTCTTTCAATCCCAGTCAGGTGACATCGTTACAAGGAACTTTCCCTTCTCTACGATATGAGGAGATATTTGCTATAAATCCTACAGGAATATGTGGAAAAAGTAGAAGATTTTCACTCCCAAACCTCCATTTTTTGTTGCAATTATTATTATTCTAATTGTTTGTCTTTAAAAGGGCAACTCCATCTCACCATTCCTCCAAATAAGATGATTGGTAACTGATATTTTTCCACCCAAAGTGTAAATCTTTTGATGGGAACATATCCGCGCGCTCAGACAATAATAGATTTGATAGTAGTCGGCAGCCGCGCGCCTAATATTAGAACAGACAGTTGTTTGGGTTTCTTTCCCGGGTCAAGCTTTTAAATATAATCAAAGCTGTTTCCGAACAGAACAGGGGTTGGTTGCGTTTCATTCAATGGAGCGCACGCGCACACATTTACAAACGCACGTGCGCGCGCAGATACGCTGGAGCAGGCGCGCGCGGAACTCCTTCAGAAGTCCTTGCGCGACCTCTTGGGCGGAACTCTGGTTCCGTCTCTGCGGAGCGCAGCGTCTGCCGCGCGCCGGGAGTTCCTCATCCTGGCGAGGACGCACCGATCCGCGCCTCGTTTGCTCGCAAAATATGAAAGGAAATCCTCCTGATCTGGTTGTATCACGCTTGTTTGAACAAGTATCCTTATTAGGTTTCCATATTTTCAGGAAGGTTATTCTCAGAAGCACAATTACGCACGACAAGCCAACAGGAAACACTTGTTCCTCCAACACACACACACATGCTCAGACTGGAAGTCACAGAGTCACCTCCTTGACTCAAGGTGAGGGCTTCATCATGTCCAGCAGCTTCTAGTATTTCTAGCAGACAGGAATACTTGAAAATTAAAGATGTAACCTGGCTCAAATGTCTTCAATAATTGAATTTAAAAGCTGATGAACTAATAAGATGACAAACTTTGATCACCTCTCCCAATTTTTCCATTCCAGGTTCCAAAGGATTCATAAAATATTCTATTTTTGGAAGGAGAAACAGTCTGTATTAATCAGTCTGGTCCAATTTTCTCAATTTTAAGCAACAAAAAGTTTAAATTATGTTTTATTTTAGTTTTGATAGCCTCTTTTTGTTCTTTATTTATGGTTTTAATAAGCAAATGACTCATATAATTATTTTTTATAAAAAGTGTCAACAAGTGATTTATTAAGATAGTAAGAAAACATACAAATACGTTTTTATTTCTGTTGTTCTTCACCAGTTTAGCTGTCTATTTCTATAACGAAGCAATTTTTGAAAATCTGTTCTGACCTCAGCTTGAACCCCCCCATCATGATCCAAAATCAAATGCGGTTCAGACCGTTCAGGCCTTCATTTATCTTGTGTCCCCAGCATCTGTCAACGCGGAGAGAGGTCCCAACACTTGATGTCAACTTAGGTTCAGAAAAGCGTCCAGTGTCTTGTGTCAGCGCGAGATCCGTCCCTTTGAAGGGTCGAAGTTTCCAAAACACTTTCTGACATGAAAGGACGTCTCTGCCCTGCAATGAATTTTAATGTAACGCCTGTTGTCAAGAAGCCCTCGGTGACATCTGAGCGCAGGAACAACAGGGCTCCGGGTCTTTGGATCGGAACCGAACCGGGTTCAAACAGACTTGGACAGCAAATCATTTACAGAGGTTGCAGTGTTTTCCACAGAGGATTTAAAGATTTACCGTTCAAGTATTATACTTTTTGTATTAAAGTGTGACTTTTTACATGAAAGAAACTGAGAAAATCTGCAAGAGTATGGAAATTATATTCCAAAAAACACATTCTTCCCCCAAACCAGACATTCTTTCATGTTTTTGAAAAAACATTCATCAAAAAATGCTAAATTTCATGATATTAAATGAGAGAACAACCAGCTAAAACATAAATAATCTTTAACAAAGATATATATAAGATTATATAAAAGATTTCCTCCAAAATAAAAGTATTTTCTGAAACTTCTGCCAATGTAAACATGTATTTTCTTGACATATAACAAAGTTGAGAAGGTAATAAAACATTTATTTGAACAACAAATAATTTCAAATGATTTTAGCATCAATACAAACACATTGAGAAAGTGCAAATACAGGACATTTGTTAAATAACATCACCTTTGATTTACCTGCAAGTGTTTAACAATTTGTACAGCTCTGTGGATCAGTTTCTCTCATTTGTGCCCGACAGTCACAGAAATTGCAAAAGGATAAACATAAAAAAAATCATCAAAATATTTCCAAATTGCTCCCTGTGCACCTTTACATGGAATCCAAAGCTGTTTCACAACACTGAGGTCATGAGTAATTGGGAAACGGAGCAGCTCCACCATTTATCAAATCCTATATACCCCCTTGAACAAGGTGAGTCCGAGCTCAGTCTCCAACCCCCCCTGCAAAATATGCTACTTATTAAAGACAAAAAGCACATTCCATGTGACCAGAGAAATGAATATTAAAGACTGCTGGGTGCTGATGTTGGCTGGCTGGAAAGAAAAACAGTCAGAAACACATTCCAAAACAGCCCAGGGACAAACGAAGCTAACTGTGGGAGAGCATGACAGTTAATAATATGGAAGAAAATCAGGAAAAATCTCACTTGAGCTGTAATTCAATAAAAGTGGTTCAAGTTCTAGTGCCACAAAAGTAATACAATTCCAGTGTAGAAAAGGTAAAAAAGAAACAAAAAAATACAGCCCTTCTTAATCAGAAATCAAAAAAGCTTTTATACAAGGTAGCCATTAAAATCTACACCATGCTGCCACCTTGTGGCAAACTTGAGCAAGTACTTCTTAAAAAAATCTGTTAATGTAAAAAGGTTTTCAGCTGCTGCGTACTTAATAAAGTAGACAATATTTACCCTCATGTTTTGAGAAATTCTACCTCATAGATTAATCTTTTTAATGTTTTGTGCTCTAATACTGATCATTTTATTGTCTTCATCCAATAATTCAACAATTCTTGAATTCAACTGGATTTTGTTTTTAAGAAAAATCCAAATAAACTATTATTTGATCTATTCAAACCTCCATGAAAACATCAACAAACTCCAACAAGAGAGTGAAACCTGCAAAAATACAAGCACAAGTATAAAACATACCACCTTACTCTTAAAGAATATATACATTATTTTTAAACATTTTAATTTCTTTGTTTCACTTAATTAATTACTTTTAAGACTCTGAGATATTCTGCTGTAAAAGAAACCCTGAGAGTCAAAAATAAAAAAGAAACCAGGAGTTTCTGCAACAAAGAAGCTGCAGCTGTAATATTTCTGATTTTATCATTTGTTTCTCAGTACTTTTATGTAATTTTCTTTATCAAACCAGACTGAGTAAAGTAGACGTGGTTGCAGTGTAAAACTCAGGCATTGTTGATGCACTTCAGCGTAATGACAGACAGATATTTACAGTTGTGATGTTGAAGTAAAAACAGCTCGAAAGCCTTATTTAAGTAATTTCAAACAGTTTAAAGACCAAACTTCCGATGAAAATTGTGTTTTAAAAAGTTCTTGTGGTTTTTTTCTCATGATGGGGGACGTTTAAAAAGAAAATTAAGATTTTATAACTTTTTCTTTTCTATGAAATTGTTGTGACTCAGGAGCAGATTACAAAAATTAAGTTTGAAGAAGATCGTATGCAGAAGATACGCTACAGTCTCCTTGTTCTTCTCCGCTCTTGTAGACGAATAGATCCATGTACGTCTCATCTGAGCAACAGGCGAGAGAAAGTAACGGGAAGTGTGGGTGGGCTTACTCCGCCCACAACTCAGAGACAAATTTCTAATGAACTCCTGCCGCTCTGCAGAAACTATGTCCTAAAAAACGCCTTTTTAAAATTAAAAAATTGGCAAAAAACTGCTTGATCATGATTAAAAGAGCACCTGGAACCCTTTTAAAACACATCAAAAGATGATCAGAGTGGGTCTTTAAAGCGCACTTTCTCTGCTATTCTCATATTCAACAGCTTCCAGTGCTTTAAAGTGCCGCTTTGACTGAGCTTTTGTCTCTTTGCACCCAAGATGAAGCAATATTTACTCTGAAAACGTCCAGCTGACAGAGAGGTGTGCAGCTCGTCCTCTGTGGCTCAGAGAACCTCGTTGGGGTGTGCTTGGCTCTGCTCGTCGTCATCCGCCTCCTTCTGCAGCTGCTGATACTTTCTTTTGAAAAACCCGACCTATAAAGGAAAGATATTGATATAATGAAACATTTTTTTTAATGAATACATTCAAAAATTAAAAAAAAGTTATGAATAATAATAACCTTTATAAAAGACAATTTAAAAAATCAATAACTAAAAAAAAAGAATATACTCTTCTATAAACATGCATATTAATACTGTAAAGGCAATTAAGAAATTAAAGAAAATTCACTTTTTTTGGAATTAAGAAGTTCTTTAAACAATTTACAAACATTTTTTTGCTAATTAGTTTTAATGAGAATTAGATAATTAGGATACATTAAGGTGATTTGGTTAGTTTTTATTATGTTTGGATGCAATAATATTGATTTAATCGTTCAGGGAAAAGAGCAGCTCCCTTAAATTTGATCCACACCTTGAAAACGTAACTGCATTAAAAAACTTAGTTATTAACAACCGTTCTCATCAGTAAGTTTTAAAAATAAAAAAACATTTTATTTTTTAGATTTGATGAAAGCAGCCAAGCAGGAAAAGCTCTTCTAGTACATGTGTCAAAGTCAAGGCCCAGGGGCCGAATCCGGCCCTTCGGGTAATTCTATCCGGCCCTCCAGATCAATTTATTTTATTGTTATTAATGCTCCGATGTTATCTTGCGCTCGTTTCTAACTTGTTTCAGTTTTGACAAAATATATTTTTATGGATATTCAAATATTGAAAGTTATTTAAGGTTTAAGTTGATTTATTCTGGAATAATATTATTATTATTCGTACTTATGTTAAAAAGTCACAGTTTTAAAGTTTTAAAATAGCTTTTTGGACTATTTTGACATTTACTAAGATTTTTAAGGCTTTTTTGGAGTTTAGCAAATATTGCAGCTCATTTGGCTAATTAAGAGATTTCTTGTTATGTTTTTTAGGCTGTTTTAGAGTTAGAGTAATATTTACACGCTAGCTGTTTTGGCTAATTTAAGCTTTTTTTGTAGTTCTTTAGGATATTTTTTTAAGTTTAGCTACTTTTTCAGCTACACACTAGCTGTTTTGGCCAAACTAAATTTATTTTTTTATTTACTTTGACACCCTGCAGTAGTGAAATGATAATCCACTACTGGGCAGAAAACATAGACCAACTTATATACAGTGGAGTTTTAGTGATTTTTTTAAACACTAAAAGTTAATTAAAATATAATATTTTCAGATCAGTACACCATTTAAAAGACTCAACAGGTTTTTGAGCTGGAAAAATGATGTACGAGCAAAAAAATAAAAATTTAAAATAGCATTTACTACTGTTGAAATGTATGTCTGAATATTAACGCTCAGAATGTAGTGGGTAAATGTGTATTTTGTGTGGTTGTAAGTAAGAGGATATGTGTGCTCAAGCTTGAAATAAATAAATAAATAAATAAAAGGTGTTACCTTGTAGAGCACCCCAACAACCAGAGCTAACAACAGCACGCCGGCGATGGCGCTGCCAGCGATCACGCCCACCGGAACGTCAGCCGTTTCTCCAGGTTTGCTGATGGTCAGGGTCACCTGGACACAGAATTCAATGCATTTTCTGTCACACTTTCATTTCTTAGATTAAGAAAAATCAAACTTCTTAACATTTTATTTTGGTAGATGATGTTTAATGGTCAGTTTTGACAGCTGAAAAAGCGCTTTAAGAGTTTTTAACATGTTTTTGTGGCCTTTTGTCCAATGAAGGAGGACGTATATTAGAAGAAAAAAAAAAATCTCAAAATTAAAATAGTTGTGAATCGGGAGCACAGATGAAAGAAAATGCTGTTTAAAAAGAGATGGGTGTGTCACAAGCTCTCAGCACAGGGAAAGGGAAGGGGGGCGGAGTTGCTCCACACCAACTATCCCGCCCACAACTCACAGGTGAATTTCTAATGAACGGCTGCACATCAGTAATTTGATTTAGAGTAAAAACTGCATAATCCTTACATAAAACTGCTTTGAAAATAGAGCAAAAAATGATCAAATCTGACAACATCAAGGCTACAGCACTTTTGGCTCCGTGTTTTGTACATAAAGTGCAACATTAAAGTAATAAGCTCACAGGAAGCTGTTTGAGTCCGATAACAAGCAGGTTTGGGTCGGTGGTTTCCACGTCCAGACTGGAGGTCAGCTCGATGGTCTGGTAGGTGGCCTGAAAGGACAACAGAAGGCGGCTCTATTAACGAGCAAAACAACTAAAACGCAACAAAGCTGAAATATTAGTTCATGCTGAATGAACTTACGGTCATAAAGGTGCCGTTCCAGATCCTTGTTTTCACTTCCACAAAGTAGTGGGTCAAAACGCGGGTGTCTTTGAGAATACACTTAATGTTTGCACATTTTGCACTTTTGCAGTCCTGTCAGGAAAAAATGAAATACAAAGTTAATAAACATGCAGCTGCAAAATAAGAGGGAGCAGAAATGAAGGTTTTATCTGCATGACACGTTGATGTCAAATGAAGAAATGTTGACATCTTTAGTGTTTTAGCACCCTCTAGTGGTCAACTCGTGGAAAAGGTTAAATAAATAAAAAGTTCATGAATTTATTGGAAAAAAAGATCATGAATAAAGAATTGATCAAATAAAATATACGTAACAAAAAACTAAACTAGTTCAGGGACAAAAACAACGTGTTAACATTTTTTCCTTAAACAACTGCCTGATAGTCCTAATATTATAGAATGACATAAATAAATAAATTTCAGCCTTATCAACCTTTTAAAATTAAATAAAGTTTAAACTTTAGAATTTCATCTTTTTCTGGGGTAAAAACTCTGGAATGCACAAATGAGCTGGGAATAGTTGTTACACTATTTGAGGTCCATATTTATCGTTTAATTACATCAGTATAATTTGCTAAAATGTGCAAACTTTCATGTTTTAGGTCGACAATAATAAAGATTTTAACAATAAATTCTTTAACAATAAATGTTGGCTTAATTTTTACTTAAATTCTCAAAAAAATGTGTGAAATTGTTCAAATAAATGTGCTTTTCTGACACACTGGAAAAACAAGTCCCCAGAAATAAGTCACAAATTCTTAAAGGTTTTTGACTAAATGTTTTAAAAAATCTACAAAAATGCAGTCACTAGGACATGCTTTCAGATTATTTTGCAATTGAAAAACTTCCTTAATAAGATTATTTGCCTTGCAAGACAGAAAATTAGAGATTTTTTCTTGAATAATTGTGTTATTTGTTTTTTTAAATGGAGTATCAGCAACAGAAAATGCATCCAAACCACGTAGTGACTGACCAGCTTCTCCATGCCTCTCAGGCTCTCCTCGGTGAAAGAAACTGAGCGTTTCTTCTTCTCTGCTATTTTCAGAGGATCAATAAGTTGACTGGAGTCACAGTTAACAGAACCTCCCTGCAGGGGAATGAATCAGTTATTTACAGCTATCATTCTGCCCATAATAAGAGTAAAAAACAGCAAAAATGTGTTTTGGGTGCATTTAAATGAACTTTTTTGAAATTACGACGACTTTAAAAGAAATGTAACTTACTCCTTGAGGTTTCACATCGATCAAATAGAGGAGAGGATTTCCACCGTTAGTCTCTACTGGCAGACCGATGGTCAGATACAGAAGGCTGACGGGCACCGAGCCTGTAGAAACCTTTGAGAAATGTTCACAATCACTGACTATTTTTTTTTTAAAAAGAAAAACAACTAAATTAGTATGAATGATGTGGGTTTTAAGGTTGCATTCATCAGCGACACCTTGACTGTGAAGTTAAACTCCGGGCCGATGTCGTCCACAGACTCCACCGTTGAGACCACTTGACTGGTTGTATCTGCCACATAAAAGTTGATATTGGACTGCCTGTAAAAAAAACAAAAATTTTGTGACACACTCAAGTAAACAGGCGGTCAAAAGATGTCACATTTTGTAAACACTTTATAAAAAATGAGGTTAAAAGAGGGGTTAAGTACAATTTGAGTGATATGAACAAGATAGAAATGATAACCATGCAAAAATATTATTTATTGTTACTTCCTTATAGTGAGTGTAATATTGATGTAGAGTGTTCAATAAGTGCATAAAAAGAACAAGAGGTGAGCTTAAAATCTAACTCCAACTACATTTTTTTTATTGTAAAGTTGTTTCTGGTGGTCTTTTAAGTATGATTACACAGTTTTTAGCTAAAATTAAAACACCTGCATCATTTTTAAGTCATTTTCTGCATTAGAAATTCACCTATCATTTGCGAACTGTTGGGGCGGAAGTTAGCCTCAGCTGATTTCCCGTCAGCTCTTTGTCTACACCAGGGGAGTCAAACACGACCACACAGGGGGCCAAAAATATAAAACACACAGTAGGTCACGGGCCGAACAGGACGAAATGTATTAACCCTTTAACACCTGAGCTCCAGTGTTTCTGTTCTTTGATTTACTGTAACCGTTAACACGGTCAATGCAACTCCAGTAAATTCTGAAGGAGAAAAGCGGCGTGAGGGCTGGTGCATGAGACGGAATGAAGGGGCGTAGACCCACTAATAAAATAAAATAAAACATAGACTAAAAAACAACTTTTGTGGAGTATTTTTCTGCTGTTTTTGTTGTTAATCATAAAATAAATAAAGTTAAAACAGGTGAAGTCTCGGCATCTCGGTACAGGAAAGGGAGAGGGGGACGCTTCCTTCTTCGTTATTGATTATCTCGTTATCATTTTATCACGAGAATACGATCAGGAAAAAAAAGTAGGGCAGAGTGTTTTCGGCTTTTGTACTTTTGTCATTTGCATAATAAAAATATATTAAATACGGGAAAAAAAAGACGTAAATACATGCCCACCTGGATAGTACAATTCCTGTGTCGTACTGAAGAGAAACGGACTTCAACGCATCATTGTCTGCAGGATTCTCCTCTCCGCCGTCACTATGAAAACCAAAACACGGTTACACAACAACATTTCCAACTACACTTTATATACGAGTTCATGTTTTCACCTTTTGGCCTGAAACGTCACCTCAGCTTTGTTTTGTAACTGTTT
>NC_050520.1:6686073-6690568 GCF_002922805.2 Oryzias melastigma
TTCTATTGTAAAATTGTTTCCGCTTCCTTCTTCGTTATTGATTATCTCGTTATCATTTTATCACGAGAATACGATCAGGAAAAAAAAAGTAGGGCAGAGTGTTTTCGGCTTCCATACTTTTATCATTTGCATAGTAAAAATATATTAATTATGGGGAAAAAAAAGACATAAATACATGCCCACCTGGAGAGTACAATTCCCGTGTCGTACTGAAGGGAAACGGACTTGAACGCATCATTGTCTGCAGGATTCTCCTCTCCGCCGTCACTATGAAAACCAAAACACGATTACACAACTCAGTCCAGCAAACATTTCCAACTACATTTTACATACAAGTTCATATTTTCACCTTTTGGCCTGAAACGTCACCTCAGCTTTGTTTTGTAACTGATTTAAATTATAATTAAACTTGATGGAGAATTTCACCTGCAGGGAGACACAGAACAGGTGAGCATGGATGCTGATGATGACCAAAAAATACTCCAACTCTTACTCACCTCTTGATCCTTTTTTAAGACCGGGTATCCCACCTGACACGTAACAACGTCTGCCTGTGTGGACGTGCACTGGACTCCCTCAGCCTGCAAATATTCATAATTATAATACCAGTTAAGGAAATTCATTTGTTTGGCAGCTATAATAATACATTTTTTTACTCACTGCAGAAAAAGTGGAGTAGAAGAGGTTGTCAGAATACTTGACCGACACTCGAGTGTTGTACGCGTTCTCCTGTTTGTTCTTCACAGAAACATCAAATGACAGATCCTGGTTGTTGGCGCCGACTAAAGTTGGACCAGAGCTGTGAGACGAAAAACAAAATCATCTCTGCGCTCAGGAACAAAAAAATAATGATTTTGAAAACACAAAAAGAGGCTTAAAAAAAACCCCCAATAAAATCCTCAATTCGTTAAAGCTGTTGTACTTCTTCTCTGAAGTCTGACCAAACCGCTTTATGACTCCAGACTTCTGCCAATTTTAGCAGCTGAGACAAACTCATAAGAAAGAAAAAATAGCATCAAAGGTATTAAAAGTTACCAAACATCAAAGAGGAAAATGTGAGATTTTCACAGTTTTAAAAACATTTTCTTCTTGACGCCTTAATAGCTGGAACCACATTAGAGAACTTGAAGCCTCTGCTGTCCTCACTGAGGTTTAACTTCAGAAAACAGACGTTTTTCCCTCAAATGTCTTCTTAAAAACACGTTTGACATCTTAACTTATCAGGAAAGTTAAAATCTTCCATAGTAAACATGAAAATGTCAACCAAAATAACTAAACGTATATGTTAAAAAATAAAATAACCAAAGGAGCAAACAGAAATCGGATTATCTGCTTACAAACATTAGTTTCACTACGAAGCTTAAAATCCACCTTTTCAAACTTTCCTCAAACTGTAATGCTTGAAGATTTTAAAATAACTGCCATATATATATTAATATATTTCTTTTTTTGACTAAGCATCCCTATATTTTGTACGGTGACCTTAAACTCCAAGAAAAGTGTCAAACAAATAAAAAAGAATATTTTTATTACAGTTGTTTCACAATTTTTAATTTCTAAGCTGTAAATGCTGCAGATCATTTTAAATTTAATTAAGGTTTTTCCAAGGCAGATCTTCACATGAGGAAGACATGAGCTTTTTCTGTTAGTAAAATTAAACTAATTTGTTTTTCCTGGCTTAGAAAATAGTCATATAATATTTGATTTAAACCTTTTAATATTATTTTTCCAGTTCTTTAGGGTATGAATTGTCTAATATGTAAAATGTTTCATTTTGTTTGCTTAAACTTAAAAAAAATAATATGTATTTTTTTAATTCCTACTTGAAACTGTGAGTACTTTTTGTACAGATTTCAGTTTAACTCATCGTTATGTGGTTTCAGACTTATTCCGATGAATATTCAGTTTTATCCAGCACTTTCATGGAAAAGAGATCAATGACTCTCAATGAGTTTTCCTGTTAAATGATGGTAAAAATAAAAAAATAAAAAAATTAAACACTCATTTCTTCCTACTAAGTGAGTGGGGAAAATGATTTACCTGGCATAGACAATGATTAAAAAAAAAAAAAGATAGGCGACTTGTTCTATTAATCTTCTGCCGCTCTGCAGAAACTATGTCATAGAACACAACACTTTTTAAAAACATTTTTGGTTAAAAACGCCACTTAAAATCCCACTGGGAATGCTTTTAAAATGAATTAAAGATGATTATAGTGGTTTTTTTTTCATTTTGATTGTACTAAATGATGATGGATACGATTCTTACCTGGAAGTTTTCGTGTCCGTCTTCACGCTCAGCACCAGGTCGCTCATGCACACCTCGTCAGACCCACAATCCTTTGTAAAAGGGATCTGAAATTAAAAAAAAAAAGGCTCAGTAGTGACTCACAGATTGGAGTATAATCTGTTTACTGCTCTAGATTTAGTCTGGCTGCTGACAGAAAACACGACCTGCGTGACAAAGTCAAGCAGACCAGTAATTACCACCAAGGCCAAGCGTGTCATTTTAAAGTAGAGCACAAACACCTTGTAAAGCCTCACCTGGCGTCCTCCCGACGAGCAGACAGGACGGAAAATCACACACAAACTGAAATAAAACGAGCTACAGTAAATAATCCGTTACTCACAAAGAAGTGAAAAGCACTGGGGGAAAATATGTCCAGGACCGGATTCCCATCTGCATTCTGCTGTTCAACCTCCACCTTCAAACTCAAGGAGTTTACAAAGTCGGGGGTTTCCTGGTGAACACAAAGAGAAACAATCGAACGCAGCTCAGGTGACGCTAAACAAACGACCATCGCGTCTCACCTGAACGTAAACCTCAAAGTGTTGACACAGAGGTGTCGATGAGATCTGTGCTTTCTCCTTTATGTAGCGCTCATTGGTTTTAGTGAACATTCCTCTTGAGGTCACACGAGAATCCTGCAGGCTGGCATCGAGAGTTAGAGTGTAGAAAATGCCTGAAAGAAATTAAAAATATATATTATACGACTTTTTTTTCAATTTAAATCCCAATAATAAAATATATATACATATATATAATTGCTTCGTTTATTCTATCTGAAAATAAGTATGATACTAGACCAGGTAAAGGATGCATTTCTCATTTCAGCCATGGACTTCACCTCTTTAACAACTGTTCTAACAAAATGTACAAGTTTCACTCAAAAATAAAAGCTTTTTTAGTTTGTTTGAGTCGGAGGTTTGCAACCTGAGGCTCTGTGGCTCTTTAACCTCTCTACTGTGGCTCTCTGGTTGATGAAACAGAAGATTATAGTAATTTAAAGATGATTTCTTTTAAACCCCTGCTGTCCGTACCCCAAATCAAGACTTTGGCCCCACTACAACAAATGATATAGTGCGGGACCATCTAGTGCTTGGATTTTTGAAGCAATTTGGACTTTTCTGTAAACCCACTACTTTTTTTTAATGGTAAATTTGATGTCGCAGATTTCCAGAAAACCTAATAAATATGAACATTTTACGAATACTAAAATTCTTCTGTGTTTTAATGATGAAAAAAATGAAATAAATATTGGTTCACATTAAAAAAAATCATTCAAATGCAATGCATTGTGGTCTATATTCGCCAATCTCGTGAGCATTGATGCGCAATGTTGTTTAGCAAGGACTTCTGGGAAATTTGTAGGGCACAGGGTTTTGGAACGGCTATGTTTGAATTTCCACTCTAATCCCTGATTACTAAAAAATGATATAGTTCCCTGGATTATAAAAGCAATTCAGACACCACGCTCTCTATATGGAAGTTTTTTAGGTCATAATTCAGTATTATTCAAGTATTATGTATTATTCAATTGACAATTCAATTTGCAAATTCATCATGCAATTTGAGAATGCATTTTGTAATTTACAATTCAATATGAAAATTCATAATTCAATATCACAATTTTTAAAAACAAAATATTGAATAAAAACAAAATCAATTGCATTATAAATTGTCATGGGTTTTTGATGATGATTCATGTTTGATACGTTGATATTAAACTGTAAATTTTCATATTGAATTGTAAATTACAAAATGAATTATCATTTGCAAGCCTGAATTGAATATTGAATTGTAAATTGAAAAATGAATTTGCAAATTGAATTATCAATTGAAAAATGCATAATACTTTGAATTATGGCCTAAAAAAACTTCTATACTAAACACATTTCAACGCCTGTCAATTGCATAATCTATTATTTGATTCTTTAGTAGGGCTGGGTTAATAAAATCGATTTATGCTTAGTAGATCAATAATGGATTCATAAAAATATAAATCGATTTAGGGCATAAAGATAAAGTCTTCCATACTTCTATACAACTTCCATAAATGGTGGATACGACGTCACCGATTTCACAAAGTGAAAATCTAATCAATACAAACATTTTACAAGATCTATTAATGAATCCACTGTATTCTCATGATAAAAATGTGGATGGTTCATAAAAAAGTCACATTTAAAATAAAATAAAAAAAAAACATTGTTAT
>NC_050520.1:6690761-6695648 GCF_002922805.2 Oryzias melastigma
TGTGCACAGTTTGACCTTATGTCAAAAGCGAAAATAAATTTCAAAATGTGGAGAATTTTTTTTTTTTTTAATTCTTAAAATTTCTGTTATTATCGATGACAAAAGTGCACAGTTCACATATATGTGTCATAAAAGTTAGCGTAACGTATTTAGAGTAGTATTTTTTAAATGGTGAAGTAAGATTTTGTGGGTTTTAGTCTCAGCGGTTCATGAGATCATCTTTTCACAGCAGCATCACTTGAGCGGCCCTGTGGTGCAGTGGTTAACACTATTAGTTTACTTTTATGTAAGGAGTTTTCGTGATCTGAACTAAGAACGATTGTTAATTAGTTAATAGCTTCTATTTTTGTAATCAACATTAACCAAACAGCTGTACGACCGGAAATGTCTTTAAACTGGTTTTTATTCTTAAAAAATCTGCAGCGTATCGTATGTTTGTCACAGATAATTCTACTACCGATCTGTCCCGTGGGGTTCTTGGGCTTGAAGGAAGCAGTTAAGCACAGCTCGGTGTCGAAACATGTAAGCATGCGGCCTTTGATGTTGCACTGCTTGTTGAAAATGTTGATTTTATCCGGGTTGAAGGAGGCTGAAGCGGTCACACTGGCCACACCTCTGGACCTGGAAAAACAAAGCCAGACTTCAACAGGCGGACTTCAAATATCAGCTTCTTGTTTTTTTAGTGCTTCCTTTGCTCACCAGAGTTGCACTACTTTGCCATAAGCCCCGATGGAGATGTCGGGGATGGAGTCTCCGTTCAGATCCTTGGTGCTGTCAAGAGCTCTCCCAAAATACTGAAGCTGAGCATCCAGTTTGGAGCCAACAATTCTCTGGGAAAAGTTTAAATAATATCAAAGTTAAAACGCTGGTCGATAATGAGTACTTCTTTTCAGGCTTGGCGTAAACCATAGACGTATATTACCACTGGACGAAGCGCGGTGTGACGTCACCAATAAAAAATGCCTCATCTCCACTAAATCCGTCGCCATTTTTCCAGATTACAGGCGCCGAAATTTGGAGCCAGACGGTAGTGATTGGTCGAAGTTGGTCTGAGCCACATTTTTAGGGGAATAACTCGCAATAAAGAAAACACAATATGGAAATTTGGAACATGGGGTCGGAGGGGGGTGTTGAGCTGTACAGTCTATGGACTAAGCTTCAGACTGTATATAATAACTGGACTGGGTGACCACGCTCCTTCGTCTTCCAAACAGGAAGTTAAAAAAGTTTAAAAAAAAAGATACAATCATAATGAATATAAATCAAGTTTAGCCTAAAATACTAAAGGGGTTTATACAAATATACACTTTGCGTGTCAGAAGATTAATAATCCCCGTTGTGACAGTAAAATCTGTCTTACACAAAAGGCTCTCAGGGCTTATCTGTTAGCTCAGCTGTAGGACAAGACAAGTCAGAACAAATAAACAAACAAACAGGAAGTACCTGCTGGCTACAAAAAGCCAAAATCCCATAAACTTCTATGAAGAAATAATATGTTCTTGATACATTTTTTATCCACAATATTTTTTCTGTAGTGAAAGTTATTCAAGTTATAAACCAGCCAATCAGATGCTTCATTAAAAGTAGGCGGAGCCTGCTGGCCCCTATTAAGAACAAAGTTTTTAAACATTTGATTGACAGATTTTGTGTAGCCTGATTTCAATTGATAGGGGTGTAGACGTCCTACAAGCTCACTCCTGATTGGTCAGAGTGGTTGCCATAGAAACAGACAGATTCGGACCAATCGCTGCTTATTGACAAATCTGGCTCCAACATGGCGACATCCATATCTTAAAAACATGGCAGCTGAATTGACTTCATTCAGTCACTATGAGTGACATCACACCCACTCGGTCCAGTTCTCAAGTACAGTCAAAGATGTTGTTTCTTGTCACCTGTGAAAACTCTTTCTTTAACGTCTTCTTTTCCCCGTTGTAGATGTAAACCACACCCCTCCCTCCATCTTCTAACGGCGCTCCAACCACAACGTCGCTGTAACCATCCAAGTCAAGGTCAGGGATGACAGAGATGGCTGTCCCGAAGCGAGAATTCGCAGTGGGGGGAGGTCCGCTGAGAAACCCCTGCTCGTTCAGAAAACCCTTAAAAGAACAGAAAGAAAAACATATTAATAGGGTTACGTGGTTGAATGCACAACAGACTTTTCATTTTTGACAAATAAGGAAGATAGTTTATTTTACTAAAAAATAAAATTAAAAAAATGAAAGTAACTATTCCATTTTTTTCTTTATGTTGAAAAGCAGTGTTCTGGTTTGGGGAAATTGGTTTAACTTTTTATGTCTTTTTGATAAAAGTGAAATAGAAATCAAACCCTGCACTGCAAAAAGTCTGCTTTCAAAAACAAGAAAAAAATTACAAAAATAAGGTAAATATTGCTTAAAATAGGAAAAAACATTTGCCAACAGAACAAAAATATTTTTAAAACAAGTAAAAACATCTAACCTCATGGGAACCAAAAATATCGTTAAATTTGTATATTTTACTAATATCAAGCTCATTTTGATTAATATAAATATAATTTCTAAGATTAATTTTCTTAAAATGTTCAAAATGATTATTTAAATAAGATTTTGCTGGGGGGGGTTATTTTGACATTATGCTGAAAGTAGCCAAATATATTAAAAACAGCAGTACTTTTATATTCTTCTGTTGTTAGCACTATTCTTTACTTACTGTGCATGATAAGTTACTTGAAATTCTTGAATTAAGGCCAAACTCCTGCATTGATTTTGGCCACACAAATGTCACAGGCTTGAATGAAGATAATGTTACTGTTGTAACTAATGAGATTCTAGTTGTATTTTTACACATAATAGGAAATAAAATCTTAGAAACAAGCATTAATATCTTATTGAGATAATTAAGTACAAAAAGTCTTACAATAAGGGAAATTATCAGGCATAAAATCTACTAATCAAGAAGAATAATTTTACCATTAAAAATAAACATGTATATGTTTGTTTTGCAGTTTGTTTTTACAGATTTCACTTTTTGCAGTGTGGGTTCTGGTGGATGTAGAATAATCCCATTATATATTGAATTTAAATCTTCTAAAACGTTTATAAGATGTGTTTTTTCCATCTTTATATTAATATAAATCATTTGATTTAAGTAAAACAACTTGAGAAAAGTTTATCCTGTGAGGACGAGATGCAGTGCAAACTTATGTCGTCGGATCTTTTAGTTTATCTCCGTTCTAATCCACACAAAAAAGAGACAACACATGTTGACATGATTCTAAATGTCTAGTTTGTGGTTACCCTGTTGACAGAGAAGAGGTACACTCTTCCCTCCTCTTTCTTCAGCTCCCCCATGTACATGGGAGCCCCCACCAGCAGCAGGTCGGTCACCCCGTCTATGTCCAGATCCAGAGGGCACAGCACACTTCCAAAGTACGACCCGATCTAGCGCAGAAGTAAAGATGTCATTTCTTTGTCTGGGCTTCAGATGTCTGCGCTAACAGCTGTCGGAGTGGGTACCTGCTTCCCTCTCTGTGAGTCGATGACAGACGCCTGCTTCTGAGCGTTGATGGTGTACACAAGAACTTGACCCGAGTGATTTGAGCGAGGCGCTCCGGCAACAAAGAATTCTGCAGAGCCGTCAGATATTGTGGTGACAGAATAACCTGCACAGGAATACAAACAATGACAGCAAACTGGACTTTAGAAATACGCTCATCAACAAGGTGCATTACTATAAAATGGCATAAAGGATATTCTTGAGGTTTTGCCTCGTTAAGTACAATAAAGAAACATCCAACAATTTAATTGTATAAGTGGATATGTTCACACTTTAGTTAATAATCGAAATATTTATTGAACCAACTGTAAGTTAAGTGTGTTTCTGTTTCTGTTTTTTCTTAACAATTATTTGCATTATTTCTCTAGTGGGTTTGATAAATAACAAATTTGTCTTTTTTTTGTCCACAATTTATACTTGAAATAAACCAGATCATCAGTTAATCAATGCTTAAAGTCCCACTCCGATCATCTTTTGATCTATTGTAAAAGTGTTCTCAGAGGTCTTTTAATTATGATTATGCAGCCAATTTTTAAAAAATCTGTTTGCAGAGCGGCTGTAGTTCATTAGAAAATTGCCTCTGAATTGTGAGGGTAACTGGTACTCGACTCCTCGTTACTGAGAGCTCTTTGTTTACATGATCTCCCGCTAGCTTTCTGCTTATTGGATGATGACAATCGTCCATCATTTCAACTGACTTTGACATGATTGGATTTTTTTGTATTTTCATTCAAAAACATGTTGATTAGTTGGTTGACATATTTTATTCTTGTGGTTTTTATAAAATTACAACTAAAACTTTATGTCTATGCTCTAAAAACAGTTCTTATACATTTTTGGGGGTTTCCACAGCTAAATTAATCACTTTTTTCCAGTTGGGATTTTCTGTTTTTGCATGATTTTATGTCTAGTGTTGGAATATAAGATGGAAAAATGACTAAATAAAGGTAGTGTCACGTAGAGGACGTTGAGCTGATTAAAATGATAACAAATGATCAAGCAGGTAGTCTTTTAAATTAAAAGTAGAATTATAAAAAAAAAGAATAGACAAAAACTGAGTTTTCGACTTTAGGTTCCAAAGGGTTAAAAATAAACGTTCTAAATGTACAAGTTTGCATGTGATTTCAAATTGTGATTATTTGCAGATTATAAGTGGCTGGGAAATATTGTACCAAAAAAACAAATAATTGCAATTAATCATTATACTTTTTTGCAGATTTGTGATTATTTAGTTACTTTTTAAAATAAATTCCAGGCCTTAATATATAAATAAAGCCAATATTTAAAAAAATTAATAAAGCATGTTTTTTTAAATATTTGTTTTGCTTTTAAATTGTAGATACATATATA
>NC_050520.1:6696026-6708353 GCF_002922805.2 Oryzias melastigma
AAAAAATGACTAAATAAAGGTAGTGTCACATAGAGGAGGTTGAGCTGATTAAAATGATAACAAATGATCAAGCAGGTAGTGTTTCAAATTAAAAATGGAGGTAAATTATATAAAAGAGAAAAGACAAAAACTGATTTTTCGACTTTAGGTTCCAAAGGGTTAAAAATAAACGTTCTAAATGTACAATTTTGCATGTGATTTCATATTGTGATTATTTGCAGATTATAAGTGGCTGGGAAATATTGTACCAAAAAATAAATAATTGCAATTAATCATTATACTTTTTTGCAGATTTGTGATTATTTAGTTACTTTTTAAAATAAATTCCTGGCCTTAATATATAAATAAAGGAGATATTTAAAAATATGAATGAAGCATGTTTTTTTATTTTTTTTATTTTGCTTTTTTAATTGTAGATACATATATATTTATATATATTTTGTGTTTTTTAAACATTTTTGCTTTTCTAATTGCCTGTATGATTTTAAAATTATTTTCCGTCAAGTAATATGTTGATGTGATTTGAACTTGAGGGCCACCGTAGTAATCTTCTCCAACAACAAAGTTGCACAACAAACTCTGCAGACATGAAACACTCCTTTTTTAAGAGAGGAGCAGCTGAATGAAAGTTGTTCCTACGTGGAGGTGTGAAAACCTGCTTATTCTGATTTAAATCTCAGTAGTTTTTCACTTATTTATTCTTCAGAACTATAAACCATTTCATCCTTAGTAGTGACTAAAGGCCTCCAATTTTTCTGGGATGAATAAAAGTCAAACGTACCCAGCAGTGAGCTGTGATTTCTGTCCTGTAAGGCTCTCTCAAAGGCTGAGGAAGGGAGGATGTTTACATTTGTCTCTGCATGATGGATGACGGTTCCACTCCAGGCGTACGCTCCCACTGCTCCCAGCATTGTCACATTCTAGAGCAGCACAAACATCAGTTAACACAATTACACACCTCCAAAACGGCTGTGTACTGTTAATAAAAATCTATTTATCTCTTCACTACCTGCTTACTGGAGTAGTGAGCACTGAATCCAACCTGGGACATCTCCATCTGGAAGTTGTCGGCTCCTTTTCCAGTACCTTCATTAAACACATGGATATTTATGTACCATAAGAAAAAGAAATGTATTTCAGATGAATAATCTCCTCAAAACAGAAGTTATATTCACCCTCGATATTGAAGATGCGGTTGCCAAGAGTTCCAGTGATGCTGGAAAGAGCGGCTTCTTCTGAAACGTTGAAGAAGAAGTTCTCTGTGGGGAAACTGGCGATGGATTTGATTTCTTCAATGAGTTTGCCTGTGTCAAAGTTATTTCTTATGTAATAACCCAAAACCTGGGAGGAAAAAAAAGCAAAATTAGAATCAAATTTAATTTAACACACTTGTTAACACAGAAGTGAATTTATTAATTCTAAAAACAATAAAAGTCAGATAAACCACCTTGGAAAAAGCGTCTTTCACATTACTTTTTAATAAATCTTCCAATCTAATTTCTTTGTAAAATCAAATGTTGGAGGCTATCATGTCTTTTAAAATTATAAATAGTCTTTAGAAACATATTTTCAAAGCTAAACTCACAAAAATGAAATTTTAGTGGAATCTGTTCTGAGTTCTTGCCCCTGCAAAACCAAGAGGTTGTCCATAAAATAATAATAAATACTCACCGCTATACCAAAGCGAGTGATGCCTTTCCTCTCACATTCTGCGATGACCGCTTCACGTTTGTTTACATCATGAGACTCGCCATCAGTAACGACCACCATGACTTTGGAAGCCCCGGGTCGGCCCCCATATATTTCATTGAAACCCCACTGACTAAAGAAAAAACAAAAATTGTAAATCCTTTATCTTTTATATTAAAAATGCATTAAATAGGAACAAATCTAGATTTTTTATGAGTAAAATAAGCAAAGCGTGCACTATTATGGAGTGAAAGTACCGGTAGACTCATTTGAATTCTGTGTGCATAATTCTTGACTTGTAACTCGTGCAATAAATTTTGTGCATAACTATATGTAATTCCATATGTGTATTCACATGTACAAAATTACAAAAGACATAAAAAAATACAACATTTATGCACAAATCAGACGTGAGACTCCTCCAAGATTTGTGTGTAAATGATGCGTTTAAATGCTGCTAGAATGCTGGGTCATCAGAGTTTTCTTTTCAGTCGCTTTGAACTTAGATTCTGAATAATATCTGGGGAAAACTTGACATTTTCCCACTTTCTTAAACAGATATACCCAACAATTAATGCAAAAAAAAGTCTAAAGTTGTATTTTTAAAACACTCAGTACTAAAGTTTCTCTATTTGTGCACACTCCCTTACACCGTGGAGCTCTTCCGCGAGCCCAGGTGTATGAGTTACAAATCAAGAAATACGCCCAAACAAGTAGGATGAGTCTACTTTCTCTTCATACACTATTACACACCATCTGTGCATTTAAGAAGTTTGTGAGTAAAACTGACGCAACACATTGATAAAGGTCGTGCAACACCAACCTGGCAAACTCGATGGCATGAAAGGTGTTGGTCATAGTGCCGGACATCTGTGTGATTTTGGATGCTGCAGCCAACAGCTGCTCTTTGGATTCATATTCGTTCATTCGGATTACAAACTCGGAAGAAATTGCATATTGAATCACACTGACCTGACAAGATAATAGAAAAACCAAAAAAAGAAGGAAAAGTAAATAAAACTGCAACAAAACGTAGCATCAGGCTTCCAACTGACGTCATTTTCTAGTGACGACAGAAAAAGCATCGGGGTATGGAGCTAAGTTAGCGCCAATATTATTTAAAAGCCAAATTAAACAAATTGAAAAAAATGGTGTTTGGCCAAAAACAATGTAAAATGTCCAAAACTTTTTGCTATTCTAAAATAAACTTTGTTATTTTCAGCTTCAAATGTTCTATTTGTCAGGTTTCAAAACTCAAAATTTCAATCTCATTTTTTTTTCCATTTTAAATCTTTTTTTTCCCTTTTTTTTCCGAATCAGAAAATTTAAGTTTCAAAACTTTTGGCTCTGTTGTGGTGCTTAGAGGCGGGGCTAACATGAAGGACCAATCAAAATCAATGAGGGTGGTAACTTCAGTCCCGGTGCATTCACTGACTCTAAGAACTGTGATAATTACGGTCAGAAAATGGCTGTTTAGTCTGTACTATCATAGTCTGAAATTGTCCCAAGACGGGTGTAAAAAGTTTTATCACGTTTATTTGTGCTAGCCCCGCCCCAATGAGCCACAACGGGCCAAAGGCTTTGAAACTGAAATTTTCAGATTTGAAAACAAAAAAAAAGAGTTGAAAGTGAAAAAAAGATTTGAAACAAAAAAAAGTTTTGAAATTGAACTTTTGAGTTTTGAAACCTAAAAAATTGAACATATGAAGCTGAAAAAAAAATAATTTTAGAATAGCTAAGTTTTTGATATTTTGGCCGAACACCAATTTTTTTTTCAATTTGCTTCATTTGTGTTTTAAATAATAGTGGTCCCAACTTAGCTCCATATAGGTGTCACCTGAGTACTCTGGGGCCCAATGTCCAGGGAGGGTATGAGCTTCAACACAAAATCCCTCATTGGTTCCCAGGGGTAAATGCTGTTTGAACCATCCAACACAATCACAATATCCATCGGCCCCCCGCACTCTGAAAAAAGAATCAAACAGGATATAAATACGTAAATATGCAAATATGTAGAGCGCTTTTCTACAGTCCTCGAAGGCCCAACACATATTCACACACTGATTGCGAACATTGGTGCCAACCTTCCACCAGAGGGAATTTGGGGTTCAGTGTCTTTGGACACTTCCACACATCTTCCAATCAGAGGTCGACCGCTACACCACTGCACCAACTACCAAGAAGTTTGGCTGTGAAACTTAGTTTCAAAATGTGTTGCACTGGTTTCAGTTCTTTGGGTTGTTTGAAGAAAAGAAGAAACTAAAACTTAAACCTCTGAGTGGTTTTAGAGGTTTAAACACGCACAAGCAAAAGCAATCATAAAAGAGCAAACAAATGTCATTCCTAAGACAAAAGTGTGAGCGCTGGTAAAGCTCTAAACACACAGAATCCGATGAAAACCATACATCTGATAAAATGACTTCATTCTTTTTTCAGTCAAACTAAACCACAATTAAGAAGAAGTATGAACACAATGAGCTTAGCTTAAGTGGTTTTCTGGACTTCTGCACTGTTTCACATGGCGGTAAAAGGAATTTCAAAACTTGTTTTTTCTTTTTTTAATGACATTGTTTCAGACTATTTTTTCCCATGAACAACGTTCTAAAAAATCTAACATTTTAGTCCTGCCTGGGGTCTGCTAGAAGAATCCAATTCTAATGAACATTAATAAATATGATCTTTTTAAACACCAGATTTGCTCTTATTTGGAATCGCTCTGTCTTAAAGTTTAAAGATTGTAAAGTTGAATCTATTTTACTGTAGATTTATCAGAATGTCTTCTATGGAAGAGTTACAAAGATGGGATGTCACTTCAGTTCATTTGTGAGTCAAGGCAGGTGAGCCAAAACTTTAGATAATCTAGTGTATGTTTATGTATAGAAAGTAAACCCTCAACAATAGAAACAGTATGCTTCTTTGTGTTCTGACTTTGTGGTCAAAATGACATTTCTGCAACTTCAGGGGTGGAAAATGAGCAAAGCAAGTTTTATAAGTGGGAGTGGGTCTGACAGAGTGGATGACCTCATCGGAAAAGTGGAAACACTTGAATAACACTTTTTCTCTGCTACAATGTGTTTTACTGGCAATGAAAAAACAAAATATCAAACAGACTTTTGAACAAAATGATCAATTCAGATCAGTTATGGTCTTATTTGGGTACATTTTGGCAGATTTTAGGAGTAATTATAAAGGTGTCTTCGATGGACCAACTTTGTCTTCCATCCATCTTTTGCTTTTGAGAGTTCCTTTTAATGTGATCTGAGGCCACTTTCATGCAGACAATTTGGTTTTATTGGAAAAATCTGGACTGAATTGGAATATAACAAACAAAATGACTGTATTTTCTGCACTATAAGGTGCGCCTTTTGTGTGAACTAAGTTTCAAAATCTGAAAAATGCTCTTGTGCAGCTTTGGGAAGTCTCCGCTCGATGGATTGTTGGACCATTTCTCACTGACACGGGAGCGGCGAGCGCACGGATGATCACGCTGTGCGCATTTTGAGGGACACAGAAAGTGATTCGTGCTCTAGAGAAACAACGTGGATGGCGGTAAAGTTTACAGCAGAAACCCACCTTAGTGCCACAAACACAGAAAGATCGACCAGCATTTTAGCGTGCAACCTTTACCCGCCCAGCGCCATTACGCGCACAGTCCCAAAAACATGCGGATGCTTTGTCTGACAGCGTTCCTTTGTTCATCCAGGAGATGATCACGTTAGTAAGTCATGTGCTGACATTGACATTGAAATTGAAACTTTATGCACATGTTTTTCAAGCACGTTATTTGGAAGCGATGGATGACAGACGGAGCACACACTTGGGAGGCAGAGTTAAGGGATTGTTGACACCTGAGCTAAAGATCTGCTGTAAAGCTGCCGACATCATTGCTGAACAAGCGGCTGGTCATGAGACTGACTCCAGCAACGATGAGAGGGAACCGGCGTGTTTGATTCAAACACCAAAGATGTTTTGAGGGAGAAAATTGATTAAAATAAAACAAGTGGTTTGTTAAATAGTGAATTAATTTGAACTAAACTCACTGTTTTGCTTCTGTTACATTTTTTTTTTGCCTTATAATAAGGTGCGTCTTGTGTATGAGTTAAGTACAGAAATCTACCCTTAATTAAGACTGTGCCTTATAATACAGTGCTCCCTATGGGCCAGAAAATACCGTAATAAAGCTCCGACAGATGTTTTTTTTTTACTTTATGTGTAGCATTTAACCTGTTAATGAATACATTTACTTCCAATCATATAAACAAATATAATTTTAACTAATGAAAGTTCTGGATGACATTTCAAGTTTATTCTCATTGTTTTTTTGTTGTTGTTTTTTTTAACTTGTCCTGCCCAACAGCTGAGCAAACAGATACGAGCCGAGAGCCTCTAGTGTTGGGCAGATTTTACTGTCACAACAGAGGTTTATTAAGTATAAACCCCTGTTGTATTTCATGCTAAACTTTATTTATATTGATTATTTTTATTTATTTATTTGTTGGACCGGATGGAAAAGAAGAAAAGGGAGGTGGGGGGGCGGGGGATTTAGAGAAAAAGAGAAGGAAGAAGTTTATTCTAGTTGTTTGTAACGTGTCATATCAGCTCGTCTCATCGTGTTATTTATTACTACTTATACTAATACTAGGTATTCATTTACATATATTTTTAATAAGATTTTCAGAATTTATTTATTTTTGCTTATGTTGGGGGTTGTTTAAAATATAACAACTTCTGAGTGTCTATTTACTGCATATGTGTCAAAAATGTACTGTTGAACTATAAATTAAGATGTAAATGGATGGATGGATTTAATTAGTGCAGGATCGGTCAACATCAGTGGAATTCTACAGAGATGCTCTGAGTTGAAATGTGGTGTAACAGCTGCTTACTCTGAACAGCATCGGAGAAGGCAGATTGCAGCTTAAACGTCGCATCCAGTTTTGCACAAACCCCCGGGTAGAAGTTCTGATCGCCACACTGCTGTCCCCACAGAGGTCCACATGTCTGCATCAAAGTAAACAATCTGGATGAGAATTTTCTGACAGAACTAAAAGGTCTGTCAATGAACATGGACTGAATAAATATCTAAATCATTTCAACTTACCAGTAGTCCTGCATTCATGGGGGTTAGAGTCAAACCCAGAGACATGTTAACGTTGATATTTGTAACATCTGGAATTTTGACCAAATCTGGGGTTCGAATGGAATAAAAAAATGTCAGTTGCAGAACTTTAATTAAAATGTCACTCTTCATTCATTAAAGTTTTCATGGAAGTTGAATAAACTCAAACACTGACTTTTGTTTTTAGTCATTTGGGGTTTTAGCCCCAAAGTTTGGCTGAGAAATGGAAGTTTAAACAACTTTAGTGCAAAGTTTACCTTGAAAGCTGAGTTTGGCGCAGCTGTTTGTGGATCCTGAGACTGGACACTTGTAAACATCTCCTTTCCTGTTTTTACTGTATCCACTCCAAGGAGCACCAACCAAGAGCCTACAGAAAACACAGCGTTATATCTCACTGGTAAACACAGAGGACGTGAGCTTTGCTTTTAATAATGTGACAAAAACCCCAAAACACATTTAGGAGAGCAAATTTAAATGACAAAATGTGACTTTTAGAGAAGAAAAAAAAGTCTTGAATGCATGCAAACACTTTTTATCAACAAGTGGAAGCCGACTGCTCACGCACTTATCTTTTCTCTCCCAGAACACAGCAACAAAACCATGAGAAGCAATGAAGATGCACATGAAGTCTAATCTGCCCTCATGTCCCACTTCCTGCTAGCGCCTGCACTTCTCAAAATATTCACTGGTGTAAGCCACAGGAAATGGTTAGTATCCTTCGATTTGAGTCATCTAAAAGCTGCCCATGCTGCTCAACTTAAATGAGTTAGTAGAAATGTAGGCCCCTCTACTACCTTTGTTACGCAACCAGGCCGCTCCTCCAGAGAATGAGTTATCTGTGAGTGTGCAGCACCCAGACATGACAAAGGAAAATTACTGTTTAACTAACTGCTACAAAGTGAAGCTTTAGACAGCCACTGTGATTGTGACACTCTGAGGGAACAGAGCAGATGCAGGAAAAACTCATAAAGTTGGACTAATATTAATATTAATTGAAAATCAAACAAGCTTCTGTCAAACATAAAAAAAAAATTCACATGTTGATAAAATGCTATTTTTTTTTAATATATTTCTGTTTTTATTCATGCCACAAAAGAAGCATAATTAATATATATTATAGTTGAAAAGGATAAACATTTACTGAATTTTAAAAACTTTAAAACCGTAACTTTTTAACATAATTATGAACTAGATATATAGCGTTACCTGTGATAATGCTAGTGTGAGTGCTGTAAGCTAAATATGGCCACTGAAGATGCTAGTGCTGATGCCTGAAGATGCTGAAATTGATAGCTAAAAATACTGAAGCTGATAGCTGAAAACACTGATGTTAAATGACTGAAATCACTGTAGCTAATAGCTGAAAACGCTGAAGCTGATAACCAGCTAAAATATTAGCGAAATGACAAATTAGCATAAAAAAAAAAACTTCGGTTAGCCAAAACAACTAGCGTGTAGCTGAAAAAAATTGCTAAACTTCAAAATAACCTAAAAAACTGATGAAAGGCTAAATTAGCTAAAACACCTAGCGTTTAAATATAACCTAACTCGAAAACAACCTAAAAAAAACATAAAAAGAAAAGCCTTAATTAGCCGAAATAGCTAGCATGTAGCTGAAAAAATTGCTAAACTTCAAAATATCCTGAAAAAATGAAAATAATTCTAAATTAGCCATAACAGCTAGCATGTAGCTGAAATATTAGCTAAAAAAAAAAGAGTTTTGGAGTGATAGGGACCCGTCCAATCAGATCCGGCGCAGTGCACCTTAACTTTAACACATGTGCTCTAAATTGTGGGCGGTACTCTTGGCACAGAGTAACCGTTTACTCATTTCCCATCCTCCCATTATTTACACATTCTCCTGCTAGCTTACAGCCCCGAACAACCCCAACTTAACCTTACTGGGGAAACAAAAATGGCAAGCAATATTAGAGCTATTCAGTCGTACAGTTTTTAGCCAGATGCCAGTTCAGACGAGGAAAAGACTTACAAACTAAAAGACATTTTTTTGTCTCCTCCTGATCCATTTGGACACATAAATCCTCTGAAATGTGATTTAATTTTATTTATCTATGTCCTCCATCATGAGAAAATGTATAAGATATTCATAGAAGTGGATCTTTAACATTTCCTGTCTGGTTCCTAACCTTTTAAGGTAATACCACTTCAAAACGTGAACAGTTACTGGCAATATTCTGGGTTAATGGAGTTCTAAGTAAACATGCACTAGATGGGACAAATGCTCAAATATCAACAATCATGAACATGATCAACGTAATTCCAGCAGATTCCAAAATCTGCTGGAATTATTATGTTAACAGTTCAGTATGTTAAAGATTTTGTGTTTAAGCGTCACCAGAGACGCCTCAGGTGTTAAAAGGTTAAACGTGATCTTAATAAGCAACCAGATAGTTCCCGCCTGGAGCTTAGTAGGTGACGGATTAATCCCCAGTTGGATTTTTTCTTTTTATCTGCCTCTGTATTGATGCAGTAAGTGAACATCACACATCAAATGTGAGGCAGGCCTCCACAAGTTCTCCTCCTGGTACTCTGAGGGCGTTCCAGGTAAACTTAAGACATCTATCTGAAGGCACTTCAAACTATTTATGTCTCCGAGGGAAAAGCTTTTTCCAAAACGTTCAGGGTTAATCAAGCAACAATTTGGGATTAGACTAAATGAATTCCAATTTTATTGAAACAAAATCAGCTTTTCATGAAGGGAAAAAGCACTTTTGGAAGGTCTAGAAATTTCTTCAAGTTTGCTGCAATTTAAATCCCAAACAAAACACATGTGAATTCCTACCATTTGCCATCACTGTTTGTTGCTTGCTGGACTGTGTAGCCAAACTCCTCGCTTGCCGAGCCGCTGAAAATCTTTGCATCTGCAGTTCCAACGTTGAAGGAATCCAACACACAGATTCTGTCGGCTGGAAGGGGAAAAAGATTCAAGGTTGTTATGACAACTAGGCTCTTTTTTTTTACTTCTAATGCAATTCTTCAGAAAAAGGGGCATCCTGACTTATTCAGCACTACAAGAGGAATTCACTCCGATGATAAGAGAGTTTGCTGTAGAACACGTCAAAGTCAAGGCCCGGGGGCCGGATCCGGCCCTCCGGGTAATTATATCCGGCCCTCCAGATCATTTTATTTTATTTTATTGTTATTAATTGCCCAATGTCATGTTTTGCTTAATGTATATTTTGACAAAATATATTTTATGGAGAGTGGATTATTGAAAGTAATTTAAGGTTTAAATTGATTTATTCTGGAATAATATTCCTGCCTTTTTTATTAATATTTATGTTAAAAAGTTACGGTTTTAAAGTTTAAAAGATTGGCATTCTGCTAGCTTTTTGGACGATGATAAGATTTTTAAGGCTATTTTGGAGTTTAGCTTAAATTTCAGCTACATGCTAGCTGTTTTGGCTTATTCAGTGGTTTTTTAGGCTATTTTGAATATATTCACTCGCTAGCTGTTTTGTCTAGTTTAGGTTTTTATTTTCAGCTTTTTAAGCTATTTTGAAGTTTAGCTATTTTTTCCAGCAACATGCTAGCTGTTTTGGCTAACCAAGGTTTTTTTTTTTTTTTTTTACTTTTTTACGCTAATTTGGTATTTCAGAAATATTTTAGCTGGCTATTAGCTTCAGCTTTTTCAGCTGCAGTAATTTCAACTATCAGCTTCAGTGTTTTTAGCCATCAATTTCAGCATCTTCAGCTATCAGCACTAGAATCTTCAGCCAAATTCAGCTTACAGCACTCACACACTCATTATTGCAGATAATGCTATATATCTAGTTCATAATTATGTTGAAAAGTTACAGTTTTAAAAATTGAGTTTTAGAGTGTTCAATAAATGTTTATCCTGTTCGACCTAAGGTGTGTTTTGAATTTGAACCTACAGTGCGATTGAGTTTGACACCCCTGCTGTAGAAGACCTTGGTTGGGGAATTCTCATTGAACATTTTTGTCTGATCTCACAGAGAGTCATGAAAAACCTTCCTTTATCTTTACCTTCCTTATCTTACCGGTACTTATGAGCGGAGACCATCAAGATATAAAAAACATTTCTAACGAATTGAATGTGACTTAGTTTTAGACTTCTGAAAACAGATGAGCAAAGCTTTCTGACCCTGTGAAGCAGCATTTCACCTCAGCTTCCTCTCCTGTCATGTGAGGTGTGTGTGGCTGAATCAGTCTTGACTCATGAAGTCTGGGCACTGACAAAGTTTCAGGAGGGATAAATATTTTTTCTTTTGCAACTTTCTGGATGATAAAAATCTAACTAAGAAATCCCTATCATGCTCTGATCTGCTGAGACCTCCTGCAGACACAAGTCCATGCAGGCAGCTTCAGGCTTTCAGCCAGCACTGGACAGGAATGTGGATGAATGTTGGAGGGACTTTCACCAGCAACCCCCGCTGCCACGCCTGTTTACCTGGGGCACAAACTCTCGCAAGACATTCTGAAAAAGCCCACAACCAGGTTAACTCTAAATCTTTCATAAAGTCAGGTTTAAGACAGGCGAAAACCTCAGGATTAAACGGCACCATGCGTAATCCTGATCCCAAACCTCAAAACACCGTTTCAATAATTTAATAAGACAAACTGTGACAAAAAATAAAGTAAAATTAAAGTAAAAAAGTTAAATACTCACTGAAGACTATGACAACAAAGCAGAAACTCCCCCAGAAGACACCCATCCTGTCCCTCCGCGCTTGTTTTGGAGCAGATGCTGCCGCCGCTGCTCTTGTCAAAGTCGGAGCTTCAGAGTCAGCCGTGACGCACCGGAAACGCGGCCCCTAATAAGGACTTCTACCTGCCGGTGCAAACCAGGACCAGAGCCGTGTCCGAGGGCGAAGTCCGCAATAAAAAACGAGTCTGAGCAGACTCAGAGGAAGTCCCGCAGAGAGAAGGAGGCGGGCTGGGACTGAGGCAGAGGAGTTCAAAGAGACCTTCCCAATAGCCGCTGTTGTTTTAGAAGAAACATGAACAACTAAAAATATGAATCATTTATAGTAAGTATATCAACAATTCTTTTCTGAAGCCTAAAATGGAGTTAGCTTTGTGTCATCAATTAGCAAAAAATAGTCTATTTAAGAAATAGTCTCTAAAAGAGAAGCAGTATACTTAACCCTGTAAAGCCCATCAAGTAATTGACAACATTTTTTTAGAAAATATTTAAATATCAATCATGATACAATGTGTGACTTGGTAAAAAAAAAAAAATGGGGGGAAAAACACAATATTTAGCCATTCCCAGCCAGCTATGTGGGGCCCCATATGGTTTAAAAGTGGGCGGAAAATGTGGGCTGCAGTTTCTGTGGTGGCCCCACCTGTGTTTGCCCTCATTGGCTTAAGTAGTGACACAGGCTCCTGCTAGACACCAACCCATTGGACAGCATAGTGTGCTAGTTAGATCTTCTGTAGCAAGCTAGCGAGTTCCACTGTAGCATGCTACAAGCTCCGCTATAGCAGCCAAGCAAGATCCGCTGTATTGAGCTAGCAAGCTCCGCTGTAGC